>NC_063202.1:13283894-13301180 GCF_017589495.1 Alosa alosa
AAATGTAACAGTGGTATCTTACGCCCCAGAGACATCCACTCTCCATGTTCATTTTTGCTTTGATGTTCGCGAAAGGCGATCTAATAATTCTGATATGGGGAAATACTTTCAATGCGATCAGCTCCAGAAATGAATGGGTTTCCTTAGCCTGTGCAAAGTCCTTAATATACAATATCAACTTCGTCTCTGCCTGTACTACACCTTTCCGCAAATTGTCGCGAAATTGTGAAAAGTTTTGTCTGATGTTGACAAACATCTGAAGTACATGGAAGCTCTTGATGGCGCATGCCACCTATAAAAACAATATATTTATGCCATAAAACTAGACAAGGTACACCTCCAGTTAGCATTGCTGTTTATTGTTAAACTGCAATTTTTCTGCAGCCAGCGGAGGGCATTTAGCCTACTATCGCGTCTGGACTGTATTGTATGTCTCCCCTAATTCTGAAGCGGTGTGTGTGTACAGCGATTTCATGTGCTCCCTTTAAAAGCATTTTTAGCATCATTTTATTATGGCATGTGCACTGTATTTTAACGGTTTATTTTGATACACTTAAAATGGCGTATTTACCCACTATTCATAAAATACATGTTGATGTATGTTGCCATCCCTGTCTGTGAACCTTAACCCACACACACACGCTGCATACAATCTCGAGCATGCATGTTTCACACACACACACACCTTTACACACACCTGCGATCTCAGTGTTTCTATTCATTTGCAGGCGGCTTTTATCCAAAGCAACTTACATCAATTACCACATTACAAGGGGCATTGACACCAGAGCTATGCCTTGGTGTGTGTGTGTGGGGGGGGGGGGTTAAGTGCTATCAGGGCACAACTGATGGAAACCAGGAATTGAACCGACAACTTTTCGAATACTGTATGCTGTTTGTGTCTGTATTATTGTGTGTGTCGCGTGTGAGTGTGTGTGTGTGTGTGATATTATTATTGTGTTGTTATTTCATAAGGCAGGGCTGTGATTTTAGTAGCGAAACAAAGACTTCACTGAGCCCTAAGCTTAGTGTCTTTGTGTATCTGTGTCTGTGTCGCGTGTGTGTGTGTGTGAATTGCTGCAGCTGTGCTGCATTGGGGGCATTCACTTAAGAGATTGAATGACATCACACTGGGATGACCTCACTAGGAGGACAGGGGACAGGAGGACGGGGGGGGGGGGGGTAGAAAGACAAAAGGAGAGAAGAGAGTGATGGAGAAAAGAGGGAATATGAATGCGTGTGTGTGCAGATGGATACTTTATTGATCCCCAAAGAGGAAAATTTAAGAATATTATTATTATTATTATTATTATTGTGTGTGTGTGTGTGTGTGTGTGTGTGTGTGTGTGTGTTGACTCCTTAAAAGCCACCCAGGCGGCTCTTAAGGATATTAGCCCCTTTCAGACACTCACACTCATTCAACTAAAAAGCATGTGTCTTGTGTGTGTATGTGTGTGTGTGTGTGTGTGTGTGTGTGCGTATTAGTCATGGGAGGAAGACACTGGAATCTGTGAATGATATACACAAACATATATACACACATATATACACCGACACAAACAGACACATAATAGAATGAAATTCCCACATACGCGCACGCCGCGTGCTGCGCACACACCCATTTTTACACACACACACACACACACACACACACACACACAGTGCTACAGAAAGAATAAGAATAAGAAGGAGAAGCAGAGGAGGAGATACTTTCAGATCAATCAATACCTCAGAGTGTGTGTGTGTGTGTGTGTGTGTGTGTGTGTGTGTGGTAACCAGCACTGCAGATCTGAGCGGGAAGGATGTTGAGACAGATTTCCTCTTGAGTTAACAGTGTGTGTGTGTGTGTGTGTGTGTTCAGTTTTTTGTGGTTGTCATCTTTCTCAGTAGTAGAGGCGTTATCTGTTCAGCTTTTCACACACACACACTTCTCTGCCTCTTATATCTTGCCAACTGTTTGAGGTATCACTCACTCTTGCAAACATCTTGCAAACACACACACACACACAAGCTGCTATGATGGTCAAGTCTAGACCTGCCAATGAAACATAAGTCTTTGGGTCAGCATATCGCCACCACCACCCACCCACTAACACACACACACACACACACACACACACACACACACAGGTCATACTCTTTGTATTTATAGAGAGCTGCCAGTGGGAGAGAGAGATGACCACTAAAAATAACTTGCTCATTCATACATTCACACACACACACACACACACACACACACACACACTGCTAGAAAACTGACTTGTTCTTCTGCAGTTGAAGGAAAGATCCACGACCCTCCGCTGTGATCAGACTTCAACATCAGAAGGGATGCTTCCACACACACAGAGACACAGAGAGAGAGAGAGAGGTGGTATTTTTACAGTAATCTGTCTATTGCTGTTACAGTGGTGCCGCTAATTTTGGACCAGGGGTGTGTAGACACGAGCGTCCGTTACAGCACGCCAATAGCATTCCTTTTGATGCAGGATCACCACGCGCCTGTGTAGTGAACCTGCTGGCAGGGCTGAAGGTCCTTGATGCAAGTTGTCGGCTCAGAGCTCTCCTCTCACACACACACACACAACTCCACCATACCTTTTCTCCAGTTGGGAGGCGGTGGGTTTTAGCCGGCAGCCACCGTGGATACGTCACCTCATAGCCCGGTGCGGCTCCGTTCGCTTCAACCCACTTCCCCTGCAAACACACGCGCGTAGCTCGGTTTATTAAGTGAGAATTTGACAGCACAGGTGCACAGCGTACTCACACCTCGTACTATTGATTATTTAAGGCATGTTACATCTGACAAACACGCATCTTGAACTTTCATTCAACTATTAATCACCTAGGGTCAGTTAATGACAACAAACACGTCCGCATTTACCGGAGAGAATCTTCATCACGAGACAGATTTCTTCATTTTGGGGCTTTTGTTGCTGTGGTTGTTTTGTCTTATTCACCACTCTCGCGCTGTCCGGTGTCGCGTCGATACCATTGACTGCTGGCTACGCGCAGCGGCTCAGTGAGTGATAACGCACGACGATATCTCTCCATAGCTCTCAAAAGATATATAAATGTTCAGGCCGACAGACTTACCGTTGCTGGCGGACATCAGCGTTCCCCTTCATAAAGAAGACTGCACAACAACACATACAGGCATGCGCTGTACCGTACGCCCGCTGCTCGCGCTCGACAGACTCATGATAAAAAAGGAGAATAGCATTCTACAGAAAAGATGAAATCTTAGACATGCATGAGTAGACACCGATTACTCCGACACTGGAGCGCGTGTATACAGTTTCTCTATCACAAACTGTAAAGCTTGTTCGGGATTTCCGGTGCGATGCGATGGCATCTGATAGGCTATATCATTAACCGCCCGCACAACAGGGTGGGTGCGCGAGAGCATCTCTTGTCTCGCATCCCGGCGCCACCCCTTCACCACGTCACGACACAAGCCCCACGCGATTGCAGTTACCATGTACCACTTTGTACCATGTACACCTCTCACCTGGCTCAGCCGCCCAGCTAAATGGTAACTCTGACTCAACCGTCCAACTAATAGTTAGGGAAAATTAGGCATTTTTTTTCGCCTAAAAAATCTGCAAAAAAAAAAATCTTACCAATAGCTTTTTTTACTATGTGTTCCTATAGGTGTCTAGTAACACCTCCCAATTTATCCACGGCCACTTGTGCAGGTGGCTGTGACACTCTCAGGTAAAAAGCAAGGAGTCAAGTGTATTTCTGCTTGTTGGAACTGTCATGGTAACTCTTGCCAGAACACCAACCAGCCAGATGATAACAGGAGTGAGGGAGAGCAGGGGAGTTGGATGAGGTTTGTTCAATTTTAAACCGATTAAGGAAGTTTTGTTTTGTAATTGTTCAATAAAACCACTTGTTACGGATTTTTTATGGACTTGGAGTCATTTTTACTCAAAATGAATGGCTGGGATAGATTCAGCACCACTAAAAACCCTTAGATAGACATCTCAAAAGCTAATATTGGTTAAAAACATTTTTTTCATTATTTTCGCCCAGACCCTCTGGGCACCCCAAACATGATTGTCTCTCCAGGTGTTTCCATGAGGATTTGGCTGTGGATAAATGGGAGGTGTTACTACAGGTCCCCCAACCACCCGGGCCTTGACCCGTTACCGACGCCGCAGGACATTCCTAACCGGGACGTAGCCTCGACCATGAGTTTTAAAAAATGCATGCAAACTAAACTAAATTTAATTCATAATAATGTCACGTTTTTACATGGCATAGGCCTATATGCAGTTGTTTGATTGCACGATGTTTGCATTTTTTCATCACAGTTCATCCATTGCAACTGGATTGATGAAAGGTCACTTTACACCTGTAGGCTACATTGTATTTGGGAAAAAGCAAAAGGTATCAGCATAATGTTATTTATTTATTTATTTATTTATTTATAAACAAAAACATCTCTGTCAGTTCCATGCCGTTTTCAACAGCTATCAAAACAAAGGTCATTTTGGATGGATGGATTTTTGTGAATGTTTCTTCTTCTACATAAGATTTTAGTCATCTTTAGTTCATGTGATACTTTTTGTCAATGCACAAATTAAGTAACAGTAGTCTGAAACGTTATTGTTAATGCACAAATTAAGTAACAGTAGTCTGAAACGAAATGCTGTACATCTAACCAGTGGTGCAAATAACTGACATGTCCAAATGGGCCTTGATGAAATGCGCCGCTAGACTGTTCATACACATTTTAACGGGCCAAAGTTGAAGAGCTGTTGTCCGTTATTGTTCGTGCAAATATAGGCTGATTCATGTTCCCTTGCATTGTGTAACTGAGGTCCATGGCTAGTCTGGCTTTCACCAGACCAAGCTCAATCTTTTAAGAAATCAAAAAAATAAATAGCCGGGCAGATCAGGCTGGGTTCACCCAGCCTAGTCCATATAGGCACCCGATATCGATTTTAATTTTCCGATTGAGATATCCACGCTCCTGGCAAAAAATGCATCAGGGAGTTATGACAATGTAACTAACAAACTAGATCCTAATAGAAAGCTGTTAGCTTCCCTAAGCCTGAGGTAGGTTTATCTGATAGGCCTATTTACAACATAAATTGTCAATAGGCTATGCTGGCTTACACAAATAAAATCTCCTTTGAAACCAATGGCTTACGCCTTACAGTATCAAGCGGGACTTAAACTGCCATACCGTGGCTTAAAAGTTGTAATAAAATTCACGCAGCTCCATGAGTCAAGGAAAGCGCTTGAATGAAGTAGCCACTTCTAAATGGGACCCACACAGTAGCTTAAGCGTGTTGCTAAAGCAGCCATAATGAAATGAAGGTGTCATTGTTGGATACTTCACACACACGTGCTTTTTAATTTCACAGACTACAACTACCAAGCTGGAATCAAAGCACATCGATTCCCCCTCTCACCCCTGCTGCACTTAAAACAAAATAAACAGTCTCAGTCTCACCATGTATAGGCAAAACTGTATCAGACCGGGTGTAACGTTGGTAAATCTTCCATTGCACAGAATGATTTTGTAGCACGTGCAATAAATGACAGTCGAAAGATACAAACAGTGCTGCTATACATTTGCTTGGTATAACCGCATTTATAGTTTTCTACAAATGCAATCAATCAAATTATCCATCACTCAACCAACGCTAACGGTAACATTACCTAGGTCCTTATTGATATTATAAGATTAACGCGTACCTGCAGTAAAACCAAGCATGTCTGATAAACATCCTCAGATTTATTTCTCGCTTCAAGAAGAAATGGGAATTACATTTCATGTGAACATCGCCCTATCCTTATTAGACGTTCTCTCATGTAAACTACAGGTCCTTGTAGGAAGCGCCCATTGTTTTTCCAACCTACTTTTAACTTCCAACAAAATTAGGTCTCACTGCAATGATGCGCCATCTAGTGGACAAACGGCTACTTATCGCCAATACTGGAAATGCAGCCATGATGATGATGATGAATATTTATTTTGGCTTTCTTTTAATCCTACTGAATTTGTAATTATGTATCGGCCGTTCTAATACCGATAGTATGTGGGTGCCTGTGTGTGTGCATGTGTATATGTGTGCACCGCCATCTACAGGCCAATGAGTGTACAGTCACTAAATGTACACATAACCTAAATTTTTTAGACCCCCATGGATGAAATTTCTGAAACTTGGCATACCGAGGTCCCCAGGGAATGCCAGGTCAATCATACAAATAAAATTTGGTGCAGTTCTGAACATCTTAACTGAAGATAGGGCGATTAAAGTAGAATAATATTGCATTTTCATTTTTTTTTACCGGAGGGGTGCCAATCACAAATGAGTGATTATGGGCCAGGTTGATGTGGGCCCTTGAGACCAACATACCATAAAAAAGATTCTTCATCCTCAGTGCCACGGTTCAGGTAGTTATTTAGGAAAACTGCTTTTTTTGCGGTTCGGGGCCCAGCATCGGGGAGGGCCCCCGGGGGCTGCAAATTGTCAGACACCAAACAGGGGCCGAGGACCACAAAGCGCCACGCTAGAATGTTTATTTAAGGGTTACAGGGGTTACAGGGTTCCGGAGTTCAAGAGTCTGCGTGTGTGTGTTCCCCAATAGCCGAGCAGCAATGGCAGGAGCTGGATGATCCAGGAAGTCCTGGGGGAAACACACACACACAACAGCAATTGAAACGGAAGCAGCAGTACAGTCAAGGGCTAGGCTGTATTTCAGAGAAGAGAGACGGAAGGCAGGTCAAGATTACCGGGCTGGAGATCAAAGAGGTAGTCGAGCGGGTCTGGGTTCACAGGCAAAGAGTCAGAGTCGTTTTCCAAGACAGGCAGGTAACTGGTGCTGGTTTGCAGACGATCTGACAAATGTGGACTGAAAAGCAAGGCTTTAAATACAGGGCATGATGAGTGGTGAATGCAGTGCAGCTGGTAGGTAAACCAGGGTGAGGCAGGGCAGAGCAGGAACAGGTGGAGGTCATCAGGCTTTAATCAGCAGCGTGTTACCAGGCAGAGAGAGCTCATGACAGAACCCCCTAAGGGACGGCCCCAGAAGTCCCTAAGAGTGACACCACGCCGGGAGGGCGGAGGGGAGCCGGTGGAGGGCTAGAATTTCCTCGAGCGGTCAGTGAACATCCTCATCCTCGGAGGGAGCTGGAGGTCGTGGACAGAAGGCGGGACAGGTACCGGAGACAGGGGTCAGGGTCAGGCACAGGACAGGAAGCCGGGGGCAGGACGGTTAGGGACCCCCTCTGGGGAGGCCCCACGGATTGCAGGTTGATCAGGATGCAGACGGTGGAAGTCGGGCGATGAGTGTCCGGGTCCACAATCCGACTGGCTGGCACCCAGGTTCTCTCCTCAGGTCCATAGCCCTCCCAGTTCCATTTCCAGAGATACTGGAGGCCCCTACCTCGCCGCCTGGACCGGGCAGGGCCGAACGGTGTCACACCAGCCCACCGCCAACCAGGCGCAGGAGGAGGAGGAGGAAGCGGCACGGGGACCAGCGGGCTTTCATGCATCGGGCTTGACTTTGAAACATGGAAAGTAGGGTGCACCCTCATGGAGGTTGGCAACTGGAGCCGGACTGCGGTTGGGCTGATGACCCTCTGGATAGGGAACGGACCGAGGAATCGAGGTGCCAGTTTACGCGATTCCACCATGATGGGAGATCCTTGGCTGACAGCCACACCTTCTGGCCAACACGGTAGGCGGGTGCCGGCGATCTTCGGGCGGTTAGCCCCAGTGGCATAGCTGACAGCTGACTTGAGTAAGCGGGTACAGAGCTTGTGACCAGGTACGACGGGCAACGGGCGGGCATAGGGGCAGGGCAGACGGCAGGACACATCTCCCTCCTGGCTGGGGAACAGGGGGGCTGGTAGGCCATACACACACTGGAAAGGTGACATACCAGTGGCAGAGCAGGTGAGGGAGTTGTGAGCATACTCTATCCATCGCCAGTTGTTGTGCCCAAGCCTGGGGTTTGGCGAGAAACCATGCACCGCAGCCGCCTTCTCCAGCTCCTGGTTTGCCCGCTCGGATTGACCATTGGACTGGGGGTGGAACCCAGAGGTGAGACTCACTGTGGCCCTAGAAGGGCAGAACTCCTTCCAGAATGTGGAGGTGAATGCATGGACCTGGGTCAGGAGACAACATCCCTGGGCAGCCCGTGTAGACGGAAGACATCATCAAGAACAGCCTGGGCAGTCTCTCTGGCAGATGGCAGTTTAGGGAGGGGAATGAAGTGTGCCATCTTGCTGAACCGGTCAACCACAGTGAGAATGACCGCCATCCCACCTGATGGTGGGAGGCCAGTTACAAAGTCCAAGGAGACGTGGGACCAGGGTCGCGTGTGGGCACAGGCAAGGCTGGAGTAAAACCAGCGGGGCCGAGTGGAGGACTTGTTCTGATTGCAGGTGGGGCAGGCACGGACGCATTCCTCGGGACATCCCTTCTCAAAGCAGACCACCAGAAGCTGGGCAAGGAGATGAGAGGCAGGCGGGGCGGAGCCCGGTGGCAGGCAAGGCGGGAGTTGTGTCCCCACTGTATGACCCGACCTCAAATTCTCTGGGACAAAGAGACGACCCGCCTGGGCATGCACTGGGACTGGGATGGTCACGGAGGGCCTCCTGAATTTCCTCCTCGATATCCCAGGTCAGGGCAGCACGACGACGGGATCGGGCAGAATTGATGCAGGTTCCTGGGAAGGGGCGTCATCCTTATGAAACTGACGGAGAGAGCGGCCCGCTTGGTGTTCCGGGAACCTGGGCGGTATGACAGGGTGAAGTTGAATCTGGTGAAAAACAAGGCCCAGCGGGACTGTCTGGGGTTAAGACGTTTGGCGGATGTATTCGAGGTTTTGTGATCGGGTCCAGACCAGGAACGGAACTGTGGACCCTCCAGCCAGTGACGCCACTCCTCCAGGGCAAGCTTGACTGCCAACAGCCGGTCTCCAACATCATAATTGTGCTCTGCAGGTGAAAGCCGGGCGAGAAAAAAAATGCACAGGGGTGCAACTTGTTGTCCTCCTCTGCCCGCTGAGAGAGTATGGCCCCGACTCCCCGCCCGGCAGGCATCCACCTCGACAACGAACTGCCGGGTCTGAATCCGGCATCTGGAGGATGGGGCAGGGTGAACCGGGCCTTGAGGGTATGAAAGGCTGTGTTGGCCTCTGGGGTCCCAGGAAAAGGGGTGTTTGATGCTGGTCAGAGCTGTGAGGGGAGGCGACGGAGCTGTAGTTCGGATGAATCTCCGTAGAAATTGGCAAACCCGAAGGAATTGCTGCAACTTCTTCCTATTCCTGGAACTGGCCAGGAGGTAACTGCCAGACCTTTGCTTGGGTCCATCTGGATATTGCCTTCAGCGCACAATGTATCGGAACGACACAGTCTGAGCGTGGAACTCGATTTCTCAGCTTTGACATAAAGGGAGTTCTCCAGGAGCCGTTGAAGAACCAGCTGGACATGACGAGTGTGTTCGGACAGAGTTCTGGAGAAAAAAAATTAAGATGTCGTCCAGGTACCTAAGAGCTAATTTATTCAGCATGTCCCGCAGCACATCATTCACCAGCGCCTGGAATACCGCCAAGTTGGTGAGGCCAAATGGCATTACCAGGTACTCATAATGGCGGTGTGGGTGTTGAATGCAGTCTTCCACTCACACCCTCCCTTACTCGGACTAGGTGGTAAGCATTTTAAGGTCCAGTTTTGGTGAAAATAGTGGATCCCTGGGAGCAACTCAAAAGCAGAGGTGAGTAAAGGCAGAGGGTACCGGTTCTTCACTGTGACATCGCTCAGACCTGGATAATCAATGCAGGGGCGAAGAGAACCATCTTTCTTTCCCACAAAGAAGAACCCGCACCAGCTGGCGGGGAAGACGGGCGGGATGAGTCCAGCTGCCAGGGAGTCCCCTGATGTAATCCTCCATAGTTTTTCTTTCAGGAGGGATAGTGAGTAGAGGTGACCTTTGGGTGGAGCAGTCCCAGGGAGGAGATCAATGGCACAGTCATTCATCGGACGGTGTGGGGGCAGAGATGTGGCTTTGGTCTTGTGGAACACCTCCTGGAGGCCATGGTAACATTCAGGGACATTAGAAATGTCGGGGGGCAGTGCTGGGGGTACTGAGCCGGGGGCAGCGAAAGGCAGCACGCAAACAGGTCAGGTGGCAGGCATTTCCCCCACTCTTTCACAGTTCGAGGCCCAATCGAGGTGAGGATTGTGGAGACGGAGCCAAGGGTAGCCCAGGATTAGGGGTTGGCCTGGGGAGCTGAGCAGGTGGAAGCGGATGGTCTCGGTGAGCAGGCTGGCTGGGGCTGGGCTGGGTGGGAGCAGGCAGAGGAGAAAGGTTGGTGAGAAGTTGAATGACCATTGCAAGTTGTTGCTGTTGCTGCTGGAACTGCTGAAGCTGTTGGTAGCCGGGCTTGAAGTAGGGAGGCAGGTCAGCAGTGCAAGGCGGTTTTGCCTCTCAGTCTCTTCCAGGCGTTGCATGGCGGTGTGGGTGGTTCTGGTTCGCCGGTTTCCATGCTGGTTCTGACCGCAGGCTTGGGTCCATGTTTGGTCAGATCGCACTGTCAGACACCAAACAGGACGAGAGGACCACAAAAGCGCCACGTTAGAATGTTTATTTAAGGGTTGGGGGTTACAGGGGTTCCGGGGAGTTCCAAGAGTCATGCGTGTGTGTTCCCCCCAATAGCCGAAAGCAGCAATGGCAGGAGCTGGATGATCCAGGAAGTCCTGGGGAAACACACACACACAACAGCAATTGAAACGAAGCAGCAGTACAGTCAAGGGCCAGCTGTATATTCGAGAAGAGAGACGGAAGGCAGGTCAAGATTACCGGGCTGGAGATCAAAGAGGTAGTCGAGCTGGTCTGGGTTCACAGGCAAAGAGTCAGAGTCGTTTTTTCCCAAGACAGGCAGGTAACTGGTGCTTGGGTTTGCAGACGATCTGACAAATGTGGACTGAAAAGCAAGGCTTTAAATACAGGGCATGATGAGTGGTGAATGCAGTGCAGCTGGTAGGTAAACGAGGGTGAGGCAGGGCAGAGCAGGAACAGGTGGAGGTCATCAGGCTTTAATCAGTGTTACCAGGCAGAGAGAGCTCATGACAGAAATTTTTCCGTAAAAGTCTAGTGGGGCTACATACCCACTAAATTTCATGGGCCCCGTGGTTCGGTGTCCCGGTATCGATGACTAAAAATTCAGGAAGTAGAAAAAAAAAAAAATCCTTCCCCTATATGACCACTTCATTTAGGGCGGTCATAATAATCAGAAAAAGGATCATGAAAGTTTCAAATCCATATTTCATTTAGTTTATTTTGACAGAGTGAACTGAACAGGGAACTGGAAGGGACCTGCACTTACTGGGCAGGGCCCGGGAGGTGTGTGTGTGTGTGGCAGGGGGGCCAGTGGGTGTGTTAGGGCTTCCAGACATAATGCGTAAAGACCAGAGGTTCTGCAGATGTTAAGCGGTTGGGCGGTATATCTGAACAACATAAGCGGGTCATTTGGAAGTCGAACTTAGCCGGTTTGTTCTACTATTCCCCTCCTATTTCCTCGGATATTATGTAAATGTGCTGAAGTGTAGAACATGCGGTTAAAATTCACACCTAGTGAGAGGTGTTGATGACTATTCTTTAGAAGGCCCATGTGGCAGGGGCATAAATCTGACTTAAATGCCAGTGTCAGGATGGAGTGGCATAGTACTGTGTCAGAAAATCTCCAGCCTGGAAAGACGCAGACATCCACCAAGAGCTACCTACTGTCCATGAGGGCAGACTTTGTGGCTTAATTGTGATCAGGTCACTTGGAGAACAGCAAGATGCTTGTTGATGTAGCCTACAACCCAAGATCGAAAGGCCAAAAGAATTTAAAGACCAAATCATCATAAGCAGAGCGCTGAAAAAGGCAGTAGCCTAACGGCGTCGTTGATGACAATAACAGAGGTATTTAAATTTAAATCTACGAATTGCCAACGGTCGGTTTCTGTTCATTGATAGCCTTCTCCATGACCTCACTGCTGAGCCTGATATTTGTTGAGAATGAATATGCCTAGAAAATGAAACAAAGAAAACCCAACTTTGTTCCAAGCTCCTTACGTAAATGCAATAGACACATGGGGAGAGGATGCTTTTGGAAAATAAACCATTAAAACGTAACCACTTCACCGTTATGTTAGTATTTTGTTTGTTTAAAAATGTTGTATATGATGGCCTTGAAGAGTTAGGCCTACTGAATTGGCTGGTACCATAAAGCCTACAAGTTTGTGCATGCTATCTCCAACGCATAAACCAGATTTAGGTTCCCATAGCCAAGTAATTCTTCTACATAACGTTAAAAACAGATAAATGTGTTTATTTGAACCACGATACAAAATACTGTGAGTCCAGCTTCGGGCAGGCCCATGCACATACGGTATTCGACAATAGATTTTTCTTCTTTTTAGCCTACATAGCCTAATGCATACATGCATGGGGCTTTTGTATGCCTTTATTGGGCGGATAGGATAAAGTGGAGAATGACAGGAAGTGAATGGGAGAGAGTCGGGGTGGGATCGGGAAGGACCACGGTAGGGAATCAACCGGTGCCGGCGCGACTATAGGCGCCCCAGCCAGTTCATACGGCTGGGGCCATGCATACATTTGTAAACAAAAACAGCAGCATGACAGGGGCCGCATATATTCTCGTCATATCTGTATCTGCGAACTCTGCAAACCCCCCACCCCTAAATTTCGGCAACCATACCAGATTCTGTAACGATGCGTGTCGCTTCACACATAGGTCCAGATAAAAGTCAGTATAAGGTCACTTGAGGTTAGCATCATATCTGAATCACCGAAGAGTAGGACCTCCATTTGACAAACGTCCGTGATATTACTCGGGAGGTTATATCAAAAGCCCCTTTGTGTGTGTGTGTATCCATGTGGCAGGGGGGGCAGTGGAGTGTGTGTGTGTGTGTGTGTGTGTGTGTGTGTGGGTGGGGGGGGCAGTGGCGTGTGTGTGTATTGATGCCAGAGCCGAGTGAAATCTTACCCGGGTGCTTGCATGCTGCAAGGCTATTAACGCCGCCAGAGTGAATCTTGTGCCTGGCCACAGCTGGACAGCCTCTTATTCCAATGGGCTTGGTGTGTGTCGCGTGTGTGAGGATATGCTTGATGTGTGTGTGTGCGTGCATGTGTTTAGCCATGTGTGTGTGCATGTGGTTGTTGCTAGAACCTCCTGAGGGTCTGACAGTAGTCACAGTGGTCACACCACACACACACACACACACTTAAGATGTCGGTTTATTACAACAAACATGAAAATGTAGATGAACTTCAGTCACAAGGTG
The DNA here is from genome assembly GCF_017589495.1 of Alosa alosa. NCBI lineage: Eukaryota > Metazoa > Chordata > Actinopteri > Clupeiformes > Clupeidae > Alosa > Alosa alosa. The sequence continues at coordinate 13,297,213 of NC_063202.1, forward strand.
GTAGGCTATTGGCATCAGACCGACTCAACAGTCCAGTGTGTGTGTGTGTGTGTATGCGGCTCTGATGGAGCTGCTCAGTCCGACTCCAGAATATCTGGATGCTCAGCCCAGAACTGTTCTCAATGATGTCACAATGGTGGGCAGTGACCTTCTTTCTGAATGCGGGTCACATGGACTCTGACTCATTCTGATTGGCTGCTTTCACCTTCTTGGTGGTGACCTCTTCATCTGAGAAACAAGTTTAGAATTGGTCAACCCACTGTCTCTCTGTCTGTCTCACTCGCACGCGCACACACACACACACACACACACACACACACACACACACACACACACACACTCACTCACCGTGTCCCAGATGAGAGTGGTGCCTTTGCGGTAGAGCAGGGGCTCTTTGTTGTAGTTGATGTTAAATTCAGAGAACAGAATCTCATTTTTATCTGCAGCCACTGTACCCTGCAACAAACAAACAAACAAACACAAACACACACACACGTCATCTTTATCATCATCATCATCATCATCCATCCTCCTGAACCTCACAAAAACACGGTGATGGATGTTATTATTGTGTGTGTGTACCAATGTGATGTGTGTGTACAATAATGATGTATATGTGTGTGTGTATGTGTGTATGTGTTTGTGTGTGTATATGTGTTTGTGTGTGTGTATATGTGTGTGTGTAAATGTACCTTGAGTCGGCTTCTCTTCAGCAGAGTGTGCTCAGGCCTCCTTTCTGCACCAGGCTCTCCAAAACACTGTGTTATACAGGTTATTAATATGGCCTACATACACACACACACGCACACGAACATAATACACGGGTTATTAATATGGCCTACACACACACACACACACACACACGCGCTGCGCTGCGCACACACACACACACACACACACACACGCACACACACACACAGAACATATTACGGGTTATTAATATGGCCTACATTAATTAATACTACACATTACTACACTTTCACACGCACACACACACACACAGAACATATTACGGGTTATTCATATATGGCCTATACACAGGCTACAAGACAATAACACACACACAGGTTATTAATAGGTCATTCCTGTGTCAAATCAGATAAGTTTGTAACGTGACTAATCTGAATCTTTTTATTTTTAAATTAGATTAAATTGTCTCTGGGATGCCAGGCAGTATTTGGCTGCAAATTCAAATGTAGCCACCTTTACAGCGAAACTATCACATAAATCAAACAACACGCGTTTTATAAGTTTCAAATCATATATTGTGATAGTTTAAATTAAAAAAAAAAATATTCATATACAACTTAAATAATCATTGTCCATCCATACAATCGAAAAATAAAAATGATATTTAAACAAAGGAAAGTATGAAAGAGTCTGAGTCGCAGGAAGGAAAGTGAGTTGTGGAATATATTTGAATTAGTTGATATACTGGCCGGAAGGAAAGCGTGAACTTCGGAGATGAGTGTTGAGTTACCAGTGGGAGACTAGCCAGGGAAACTGCAGAGTAGGCCACGACTTGAACCAGGGATCTTCGCCAACACCCCGACAAGAGAAAAGGGAAACATCTTGCCATGCTGCGATCCATTCAGTCATGTGCAAATACAAAGTAGTTTGAGCGGTCCTATTTTGCTCAGGATCCTGGGCTGCTAGTAATTCCTCCAAAGGATTAATCACAAAGTGCGATCCAGAGGAATCCAGTGTAACTACATCAGTGTGAAATCTCTGTTTAAAATGCTCCCGCCACGTCTCACATGCCCTCAGTAATGTCTCTCTCGATAAGAGTTTCCTGGTAATTAGTGGTCTTCCCTGCAAGGTTTGGCAAGCAGCCTTTTGGCGTCAGCTGACTGCGTGACGTTAACAACCTAATTACATTTAAGCAACCGGTTGGATAAAGCCCAGTGAAGACTATAGAGATATATGTTTTTACTATAAAGAATATGGGCGGTCCACTACAAGTTTGTTGCTACATCTCAAATTGGGATCTCAGACCTCAGATTCCAAATCCTAGCGACATTACTTCAGTTTGACACTCTGAAAAAACTTACATGATCTGAGAAGCAATGTTTGGGACTATTACTCCTGGCGTGTTTGGGGACTATTACTCCTAGCCATGTTTGGAGACTATTACTCTTAGTGATGTTTGGGGACTTATTACTCTAGCCATGTTTGGGAGACTGTGAGGGACTATTACTCCTAGCTTATGTTTGGGACTATTACTCCTGGCGATGTTTGGGGACTGTTACTCCTGGCGCATGTTTGGGGACTATTAACTCCTAGCCAGGCCACACTTTGTAGGATGGATGTTTCCTCAGTATGACTGAAACCACTCAATTTGTATGGCATGCTCACTGATTTTCCACAATATATAGAAATGCAAAATATAGAAATATTAGGGGTGTTAAAACTTATTATGAAGCATTTCTTTAAATGCAATATTTTATTCATGCTACATTATTTATTCTGTTGCAACCTTCTGGCAGCAAAGATTCAAAGTTCTTTATGAGTGGAGCTATGTGTGTGTGTGTGTGTGTGTGTGTGTATGGCTTAGGTAGTGATGATTTATGAGCCGAGCTATGTGCAACTTCAAGATGTGAGGAATGAAGAAGGAGGGTTGGCCACATGCAAGCAGTAGTGACATAGTGCTAGTGTGGAATAATAGCCACAGCATGTGAATTTAAAGTCATAAGCGTGAATTTCGAGATATGCGCCATCTTTGGAGTATTGAATGTGTGCTGTTAGCTGTGCTCCATGGGCAGCATTATAGATGAAGATGATTAAGATAAACCTGCTAACTATATATTTGTTGGTTATAAAAGCGAATAGGCCTACAATAGACACACAGTTGCTGATTGTTTATGTTATATGCTATGCAGACTTTCATCTATAAAACCAGTTTCTTACTGGGTAGGAGTAATGAACACACAGGTGGAGGCAGGCATTATATAACCAGCAAGCCAGAGGCATAGTTGACCATTAAGCGTTTGTTGCTGTCTGTTAAAATATATGGCACACTGGCCACTGTGCTTGCAGGATGCTATCGATGCTGCTCAGCAAAGCGCCTTTTCGCGGCTTATTTGCGGCTTTGCATCGCGGCGTGCCGTGGTCAAAAGGATTGCATCAGGTTGAACTTTGTCGTTGCTATTTTGCGCTGAGCCCAGCGGCAAGCACAACAAAAATCTTTGAGACGTTACCTCAACCAAGAGCAACCTAGCTGGCCGAGCACAGGCGCATACTGTATTACAATGTGATAGCCCTTCACTGCTTAAAATGAAACATTTCTGTGGGAAGCCTGCCATGGACCACCATGATTGCAAAATACAAGGACGATAATCAGCCTTTTCTTATGGTATTAACAGGACACCAGCTTTCGGTCAGTGGATCTTCTGGCCAATCAATTTCCGTTTGAAAATGAAAATTAACAAAACAAAAGCGAAGGATAATTTTATTTCGTTTTAAAATACAAAATCAACTTGAGAATCAAGTTGTTTCCGTTTTCTAATCAGTTTCAAAACATCGAAATTCAAATACTGAAATTAGTCTTAGGTCTTAAATTTACGTGATCATTATTTAATGAAGCCTATATAGCGTTATAAGTAGCCTACCCAGAAGCTAGCATCCTTAGTACCTTCAAACTGCTTTGTACCTCAGTTTCCAGGTGGTCCTGAGGTTGATGGTGCCTAATTATGCTAGATTACCATCGTCGGATGCTCCTCAGAGGAACCTCAGCACAATAGGAACCAAAGGATTATTTGTTAAAGTGTTCGCGATTTCTGCATAAGACATGTCTTTTGCCATCTCTTCTATATCCATCACAACCGCCACCATATCTAACAAGGTAATTTTACCAAGTTGGCTTCATATGGGATGGGCATTTTTAGACTTGTCGAAATGCCTACTTCCAGAGCCACTGTTCCCACCTAGTTTGGCCTGCATCAAATGTAGTCTCTTTAGAAAGCTGGTGT
>NC_063202.1:13301680-13331680 GCF_017589495.1 Alosa alosa
GCAACCCTGTCTCGGTCAAGTTTTTTGTTGGTTTGAAAATCCTGGAAGAAGATTCATCGATCTCAATAGATGGCCCGAGCCAACCCATTTGATTTCTGTCATTGAATCCTGTCCACTGGAAGGGCGGATACCCTATCTGCTTTGTGGTAGGATCGTACCAGTCCTCCACTGGTCATCACTCTTCGGATATCCACACACTGACTATTGACTTGACTAACTTGACTTTACACTTAAACCAAGGATTGAAAGGAACTCTCATTGACATTTAAGGAAACACAGCCAGTCAACTGAAAGGACAATTTCTTTTATTTTCAAAGGGCCCATTTTATTTTTTAGACATGTGTATTTGTGCTTGGTTCAATTATACATTTGGTTACTAAAGCACAAAATAACTTTAACCCTGGTGTGTGTCTGCTTATTGCACTTGAACTCCCCCTCCACCTAGAGCTAGGAGGTGTTACTTACCCAAGAGTGGGTTACAAAAAAAAAGGCCAATAATTTAAAAGAGTCTAAGCGGTTCTCCTAACGTCCTTTTGCCAGCTGTTGCTCACAAAGGATAAGGCTTTGTGTTTGCCACATTATCAGCACAATATTAAGCTATTAATATTACGATTGTTAGGAAATGGAAACGTGATGAGTTGTTGCTAGCGTGACATTTCTGTTGGTAGCCACCTAGCTATCTTAATGGAATAAGTTATGTTTCAATCGGCATATGCTTAGCAAACACAAATATTTGCAAGCCTCCAAGCACAGATGTCATACTTTAAATCCTACCTGTTGCTTTTCACCATCCACTTATTTAACTACTGTCGCCCCTTGACATGCCATCTCATTTTCCCTCTTTTCTTTTCTATGTTTAGCCCCGACAGCTTTTTTTTGCTGTATCCATCTTTTCCATGAGCCGAAAACTCACTACTCATTACCTGCTCACCGCTCTCACAGCCCCCTCCCTTTTCTATGTCAAAATTCTATGATGGAATCTTATGAGATAGGGCCTAATCTAATATATTCTCCTCTAAAATGTTATTTAACATTGAGGAAATGCAGAAATGATTTAGAAACATACAACAGTAGCTACATATAGAATGTACCAAATATATTATTATGACCGCCGCTAGCGAAGCGGTCATATAGGGATCTAGGCTACATCTCCATTTAAACCAAATGTTTTAGAGCGCACTTTAAGAAATGTATCCAGGGCAGGACTGTAGCCTTAGCCTGACGAGCCAGACCCACATTAAAATGTAGGGTCTGGGCACTCACCGTTCGCAGTGCTCAGTCCGAGGGGCGGGATAATCGGTTGTCTTTCAAATTCCCTGGCACGCAATACAGCGCCAACAGCAACATCCATCTTTGTTTTCAAGTAGCAGGGAATTCAAGCCAAACCGTTGCAACTCTGCCATCAATCATTATGTTAAGCGACTCTATACACGATTTGATTGGCCTGATAGAAGTTAAATTTTTTCGAGCTCACAAGCCAACGGAGAGTTGCTAGACTAGCCCTGGAAGCAAATGTAATTTGCTGCCGTTAGGGTGCGTCTAGATTTCTAGGCTACTGTAGCCTACCTGTTGCACGTGCCAAAAAAATCATTCTGTGCAATGGATGATTTAGGCTACTAACGTTACGTCTGAAACAGTTTTGCCTATGGCTATACATGCGTGAGACTGAGACGCTTGTTTGTTTGTTTGTTTGTTTGAAGTGCTTCTTTAGGGTGTGACTATGAGAGGTGAATCGATGTGCTTTGATTCCAGCTTGGTAGTTGTAGTCTATGCGATTAAAAAGCATGTGTGTGTGTGGGAAGTGTCCAACAATAATAACACTTTCATTATGGCTGCTTTAGCCACAGACCTTCAGCTACAGTACAGTGGGTCCCATTTAGAAGTGGCCACTTCATTCACACTTTCTGTGATTCATGCAGCTGGGTGAAATGTATTACAACTTTTCGCCAAGAGGTGGCAGCTTAAGTCCGCTTGATACTGTAAGCCAGGTGTTTTCAACCAGTGGTCTGCGGCGCACTCGTGGTCCATGAGGACATTGCTGGTGGTCCCTGACCATGGATTCAGTAGTTGCAATGTGGAAATCAGTATTTTTCCCACAAACAATAACGGACGCAGCTCTCAACTTGGCCTGTTAAAATGTGAACAGTCTCGCGACGCATTTCATGAAGGCCCTTTTGGACATGTCAGTTATTTGTACCACTGGTTAGATGTAAAACTGCATTTCGTTTTAGACTATTGGTATTTAATTTGTGCATTGACAATAAGGTGAATATCATATGAACTAAAGATGACTAAAATCGTGCATAGAAGAAGAAACATTCACAAAAATCCATGGCATGACCTCTCTTCTTGATAGCTGTTGAAAACTGCATGGAAATGACCGTTATTGTTTTGTTTGTTAATAAAAAAAAATAACTACATGAATGTAAAACTGATACCTTCTGCTTTCCCCAAATACAATGTAGGCTACAGGTGTACATGACCTTTCATCATTCCAGTTGCAATGGATGAACTATGATGAACTGCCCTACTTGTGATTGTTTAGAAATTTTAAAGGTTTTATAACAATGCTACAAATTTTTTATTAGTGCTACAAATCTATTCACCTTTGCAGCCAGTAGGCTACTTGCTGTCGCGGCCCACACACAATAATACACACAGGCATGCCAAACAAGAATACACAAAAGTTTCAAGAGTGGGGTGGAGTAGAAGATGGATACAAATTGATTAGTGTGATTTATGTTAGCGGAAAGGCTGGACGGTTATATTTTTGTACCGCTATGCGTACATCTAGTTATTATTATTTTATTTTTTTACCATCGATTGCTGAGCCTATATCGCCGCATATAAGATACCCCTTTTTTGTTTCCACTGAAGCAAGCAAGCAGTTAGTAGCTTCCGTGTTCACCCGGCCTAGCCTAGCCAAGCAGTCACCCGCACGGCAACCCACAAGTGTTCCGATAGCTCGATACCGTCCTGTAAGTCCTCCACAGATCGTAGGCTACTCAGCTCTCCACCCCGATCACCAGCAGCAATACAATCGCTCCGCTGAAACAAACGAGACTTTGGGCAGTACGGAGCAGACAACCAAGATACTAATACACGTTATGTTGCTTGAGGCAAAAAGGAGCTACTCACCGGGTGCAGACCAAATCTGCCACCCAGAATATAGCTTGTGCTTTGGGAACTGCTCTGCTGTGAGTCAGGCTGGGTAGGCCACCTCTGGCTTGGCTGCTGTGCCTTGTGCAGTTCTTCGCCTGACTTGTTACCTGTCCTCTGCGCCTGCTGACCCTGCAAATATAGGGAGACAAACATTCCCACACACATGTTCCCCCTATTTTTAAAATATTTAAATTAGGCAGCCTCCTTCCTACAGGTTCGATTGTTGAGTCCTCGTTAATTGTCAGTTCATGATTTGGAACAGCTGTGACGGGAGTATCAAAGTTCACACGTGAAAGCAAAACAAACACACAGCACACAAGACACAAATAAGTGCATTAAAACACTACAAACGTGAATACATGATATTTTGCACACTATGACATATGTAATGCCCTGTATGTAATGGTCTGCATGTAATGTAATGCCCTGTATGTAATGGCCTGTATGTAATGTAATGCCCTGTATGTAATGCCCTGTATGTAATGCCCTGTATGTACTGTAATGGCCTGTATGTAATGCCCTGTATGTAATGTAATGCCCTATATGTAATGGCCTGTGTGTAATGCCCTGGCCTGTATGTAATGTAATGCCCTGTATGTAATGTAATGCCCTGTATGTAATGCAATGCCCTCATATGTAATGCCCTGCAATGTAATGCCCTGTATATAATGCAATGCAATGTAATGCCCTGTATGTAATGCAATGTAATGCCCTGTATGTAATGCCCTGTATGTATGTGTGTGTTCCCTATATATAACAAACTTGTCCTGTTTGACCTCATCAGATGTCCAGTTCGCCCACTTCATGCGGGAGGTCACAACCTTTGGGGAGAAGGAGATCATGATGACCTTTGACATGTTGGACAGGAATGGCAGTGGAGCGATTGGCTTCCAGCAATTCTACATGCTGGTGTGCATCTTACTGAGTAGCCAGGTAGACACACAACACACACACACACAAACTCTTACTGACACAGACACACTTATTGACATTGACAAACTCTTGGTCACAAAGTCATGAGCTGTATATCCTCTGATTTTAATATTCACAGATATCTAAGCGATTTAAGCAAAGCTCAGATTTAAGAACTTTTAAAGCCCAAAGTTGGTGAACATGTTTATATTTGCTACAATTTATTTAAAAACCAGATTACTCTGGAACGGCTAATTATACACAATGTTAGACCTTTGTGTTTGGTAGGATCTGCTGTTAAATTCTGATATATGGTTTGTCATGTGTTGAGTAAAGAGTTTGTGAGATATTCCACCAAGACGAATGGGTGTGGAATTGGGCGCAGAGAATAATGATTACATTTATTGAAAATTCTAAGTTATTATCTTTTTTAACCGTTTATCACAGCAAATAGCAGCTATACTGTAGCTAGCACCATTTAAAAGCTGAGAAAAGGCCCTCTTTAATGTGATATCTGTGTGATGAGTAGGCTACTTCGCAAGTAGATTAACAAAGAAGAATGAATGAATTTGGACGCACTTTGTGTGCCTAGTGTCAAAAAGTGAAGCGCTGCACCCATGCTGCGGCTCACTAGTTATTGTAGGAAACTTCAAATCAGCACCATTTACCATTATAGGCTACTGATAACATTACATGAGCCCTACTACAAGGGACCGTCACGGCCTATGGAAATTCGCCCGTATCTGACTGTATATTTGTAGTGTATCTATTTAGGCAAGACACTACAGTTGAATATGGTAATTTTTTTTTAACTAGCAGATATCACTATGCAACTTCCCCAGTTGAATACTTACATTAACATAAGAAAAAAATATTAGAAATATGAATAAAATAATAAATATCAGAACATGCTGTCAATAGCCTTAAAAAATCGATTTTTGCCATGTTTTTAGGCATAACATGTCATAATAATATATCAATAAACCCTTCTGTAAAAATCTTCTAAATATATTTAGGCATAAGACTAGAAAGGTTGGTGTATGTAAGTGTTTCTGAAGTGGAGATTTTGTGCTCAAAGTGGGAGAGGAAACTCATTTTGAGAAAACAGCATTGAAACACAGCCAATGAGATTCTGTTCTCAGCAGTGTTGTATAAAGTACTAGAAAGCAATACTTGAGTAACAGTACAAGTATCGCACTAGAAAAAGACTTTGGTAGAAGTGAAAGTTACCTTTTAGAATATTACTTAAGTAAAAGTCTTAAAGTATCTGATATATACTGTACTTAAGTATCAAAAGTAATTTTCTGATATTTAATGTACTTAAGTATTTGAAGTAAAAGTAAAAAGCAAGCGGTTTTATTTTGAACTTTTATTGTGAACTTTATTTTGGCTTTCTTATAATAAAGCATATTCAGGGTTCCCATATCTACTTAATCTCACTCATCAAATCAGGCTTTTCAGGCACAATACTCTTAAGTTCAAAGAACAAACAGCATATTTTTAGAGCTGACATCAAAGAAAAAACAGAAACAGAAATGTCACTTTTGTATGAACTTCAGGTAAAAATGAAAAGTAAATAACTTATTTCTTAAAAAAAAAATGACCTGCTTGTAGGGAGAAAATTTTGGTCATGTGGTATGATCATTTCTAGGGCTTACTCCCCAGGTCACCATCTCACTCACACACACACACAGGCCACCTATGTCCAGCTACTAATACGCCAGTCATTAGTCTAAACTGAAAAGGTGTCTGTTCATCTTCAAAAGAAGCTGGTTTTCAAAGTTGCCAGAATTCAGTGCTTGGGAGTTTCAGGCCCAAGACCGGCCCACCTTTTCCATAGTGGTGGAAATTGGATAAATGAAGCAACATTTCAGCTCTTACTATCCTGTAGTTTTTATTAGTACCACGGTTCAACAAATGTGTAAAGGTTATATAATAATTCACTTCAACTAAGAAGTTAACAAAAAATATTCCACTATTCCACAAGTTAACAAAAACAGAAAGAAAGAAAGAAAAAAAGAAAGCCTTTGAAATGTAGTCTATCCCACGCTTCCACAAAGAGGCATATTGAACTAATGTTTAGGCTACATGTTTTTTGCATGGGTAGGCTATATTGTTGTTTGGTGATTTAGCCTACTCCTTTACTACACCCTCTTCTGAGCAAACAAGGCATATAGGTTTATCATGTAGGGTAATTGCTCTTTCTTACATTAAATAACTTTAATTTATCCTCTCTACTTGTCCCTGTAGTCATGGCCTCCTCATCACTAATTTCGGGCTCATCATTTTCAGTGGTCGACTGGTTGATCTGCTGCTCAGTCTCTCCTGGCCTCTTTCTACCATCCATCCTTCCTGGTGCTTGTGTCTACTGTAGGGCCGGCTCGGCTATCCGTATCTGAGAAAACTTTTTGGAAAAGACGGGCTATATGGACCCAATCCAACCAAATCTTTTTGGGAGGGGAGAACTCCCTCACATAGGCTACAACCCTTGCAGAGGCATTGCATTGGTGTCATGCACAGAATGTGGAACATGTCCTACTTTAAGAAAAGATAGGCTAACGTGACAAATGTCAATATTTTTTTCCTCGACCGGCCCAAAAGTGAAGCGACCCACTGGGAATTCTCCCGATTTCCCACCCCAGGCCTGATTCAGTCTTACTCTTCTTGGACTGAACACAAGTCCTGCGATGCTAAATAACCTTTCACAGGCTGCTGAGGCAGGTAGCGGAGTGCTCAGCTTCACAGAAAGCTGCCAACGTACAGAAACATTCCTTGCAAATATGGCCATGGATGTATGACGTTATCTTCACCACTATCGTCGGGGTGGTCGTCTATGATAACGGGAGGTCCTCCAGTAGGTGCTCGTGCTTCCATGGCGGTTTCAGTTGTGCGTCCTCCTCCTTTAGCAACAAACAAGCGCTGAAATAGAGCGCGCAGCGTGCGTAATGCAATCTAGGAGCAGTGATTCGCCAAACCTCCCTTATTGCAGTCGCACACATTTCTTCTAATTTTATGTTTTAGTAAAGACTAACGAAGATGCTTAGTGGAAATATAACGGAGTAAAAGTATACATTTTATCTAGGAAATGTAGTGGAGTAAAAGTGAAAGTTGACAAATTTAAATAGCGAAGTAAAGTACAGATACGTGAAATTTCTACTTAAGTACAGTAACAAAGTATTTGTACTCTTACATTACATTACAACACTGGTTCTCAGCCTAGACTCGCCTTTGAACTTTCAAAATTTATTGCTGATACAATAGCGTCATGCAGGAAAAACAGAGCTTTCCAACGGTACTACACATGATATGTTTCGGATCACGGTCGCGGTAGTGGCAAGGTTAAAATGCTAACATTTGTGCCAAGGTTAGAATGCTAACTGTTGGTGAATTTAAGAGAAATATACAGGCGCGAGTAAAACACAATGAAATAAACACCTAAATGTGTAAATCGGACTTTTTTGTTGTAGTAGTCTGAAAGAATACATGCTAAGGTAGCAAACTAGCCCAAAATCTCGAAATTGGCCAGTGCATGAAAAAACAATGTTTTCACCTGCCATGTCTCGCCTTAAATTGACCAAATTCACCTGCATTTGGCTGGTGGTGGGTGCTAATTTCCATCCTTGACACACACACACACACACACACACACACACACAGATGCACGCACACTCACTGACAGACACATACACACACACAAACATGTGCACACATTCACACACACACACACACACACACACACATGTGTGCATACATACACACATACACACACACAAAAGAGACAGACAGACACAAGCAGAGACACAGACAAAACAGACAAAAACAGACACACACACTCATGCACACACACGCACACACACACAAACACACACACACATTCACACACCACACATATACACACATATACACCGATAGACCTTTAATGGTTCTACTGTCATCTTACTGAGCATCCAGGGGTGTGTGTGTGTGTTGTGTGTGTGTTTGTGTAGCACCATGTGGAGAAGAATTTCATCTTCCGTCACTCCCGGCCGGTGTTTGAGCTGCTGGACATGGATGGGGGGCGGACCATCAGCCCAGCCGAGTTCCAGAGCTCCGCCTTCCTCTTCAACCTCAATGGCCGCGCCCTCACCAAGATCTTCTACGACTTTGATGTGTCAGGAGATGAGGTAAACACACACACACACACACACACACACACACACACACACACACACATATTAGTTAAACATTACCTTATTACAACCTATGACTAAAAGCATGTTAATGTTTTCTCCAGTGTAGCGTGCTCTTTACCAGACCTAATGCAAAACGTAAAAGCATTTCACATTCCACATAGCAGTCACATACCTTGAATGAACTTTATTAGTTAAACAGTTGAATTGAAAACTGAATTGTCTGTAGTCTCCTGATTTCATGCGACTGCTTTAACACACTGCTTTAACAATGTTTTGTTTCCTACGCAAATTAAATGTGAAGCCTCTGCACGGCAGTCAGCTGGTCTGGCATATGCACTACAGCACTTTTAGCCGCTTTCACCTCTGTGTGTGCACGCAAGTTTTTTCTTTACCGGTATCGTTACAGTTTTTCTTGATCGCTTTGATGCTTTTGTAAACTCTGACATCACATTTTCAAAACAGTTAACACCCGTGTCTAAACAAAAGCACTGTGGCCAAAATGGGTCCGTGTAACGCTTTGCAGTGCTCTGTTCTATTTGCAGAATTCACATGAAAAAATATGGAAATAGGCTTAAAAATCCGTTATCCATTCTTTAGGATGGCACAGTAAATGGGTTATTGATGCTTATTTTGATTTTCAATTGAGCACAGTTACGGATTTCTGTTCAGAAGTTAAAAATGTAAATGATGCTTCAATTTTCGAATTTTCCTTTTTTGCGCTTGTGGTAGGACTGAACCACGAGCACCGGGGGGAGAACACCATCTAGCTGGGCCAGGCTAGATGATGGACAAGAGTGCTGCCTGAAGTTGTTTGTGATTTTGACTAATTACTAGAGATTAATAAATACAACTTTGCCGATTTTTGGGAGATGGGACGTTAAACATAAGTCTGGGCTATACAGGCCTATAGGCTACCCCAAGCACTGTTTGACATGGGGCATTTTTGCTTATTTAACACTTTACGCTAGATAGGTTTCATTAAACGAAGACACTCACGAACAGTGAGTAATTTATCAGTTTATCCATTTATTAAAGAAGCCCTATGCAACAATTTTAGCAAAAATGACCTTAATTATGCAGGTTGAGAGTCGTTCTGATGGTTCTACAACACTTTCTGGGTTGTTTGGTGGGTGCTTCGTCTCCCTCTGTCACTTCTCCGCCGAAAAACCGAATATGCAACTTTCAGAACCCGGACCGGGTAAATCCAGATGTAACTCAGCGAAAGTATCCAATCGCGCCTCGAAAATGTAGTCGGATTGTAGTTTCTAAGAAGACTGCAAAACGGATGCCGACTTGGCTTTGTTGCTGTTGAAATTGTAAGTAGCCTACCCTTGGGTGAACTTCGTTTTTGTAATGTGGTTTGATAGTCTCTTGAACAATGTGTTTGCTTGACCGTTTTATTGTGAGCCCTGTATGTGTTTAGCTTGGTTTCTTGATGGCTAGCTTGCTAGCTAGTGGGGGTTTTAGCGTAGCAGTCACTTGCTACCGAAGCTGCAGGGGGAGCTATGTCGTGAAAAATGCGAGCCCAAATCAGTCGAAAACCCAGAAACAGCGAAGGAATAATCAGACCTTCATAGGGCTTCTTTAATTTCGACAGCAAATAGCTTACATTGGCCTGTCCATTGGTAATGCTCATGTACAGTAGGTCTCCAAAGCCTCCCAGAACAGCTCTTCTCTACCTGTGAGACATGAGTAGGACACGTAGGCCTACTAATAAGTGTCAGGACGCAGCAATGTATCCCTCTGCATCTGAAGTTCTGGGTGACCATGGAGGGTGTCCCGTCCAAAGAGGGAGGGAAAAGTCAGGGTTCCACTGTTCCTGATGTAGGCTAGTCATTCTAAAACTGATAGTTCCGGTCCTTGATTGTGATTCACTGAATCACGTTCGATGCCGTTGTAAAATGCAGCATAAACATACACCTTGACCGCATTTCATTTTATATCACTATGCTACCATAACTTGATACAAAAGTTAAAGTAGCTGCGTCTCGAAGTTGCCTGGCAACCATTCAGATAGAGGAAATATATTTCTTGGCGGAAGAATGTTTTTTTTTTTTAATAAATCATTACATTTCTAGTTGCTGTGCCTTTACTTTATGAAACTTTGCCAGGTATTTATGGTAACAGTTTTAGAAAAGCAATAAGCCACTCGAGTCCGTAGGTTACACTGATTCTACCGCTAGCGCATCATGCCTAACAACGCCCCTTAGCTGTTGTAGAATCAGTGTAACCTACGGCCTCTCGGGGCTTATTGCTTAATTGGCAACGTCGACACCAGGTAGGAGGAACTGGGGTGGGATTCGAGCGGTTCCCCTTCATATCGGTCACGAGACGCTGCGTCAATGACGCTATGAGAAAGAGCCCTATCAGGGCGACTGCTGAAGCTGTATAACACCAAGAGCCAATAGGCTCAAAGCACGTAATGCTTAGGACCGCCCCCTGCCTATACACTCCCGTTACGTGCTGTGTGCGTCCTCTTTTTTCCCTTCAGCGCGACTGAACACTCAGAAGCTGTGGAAACTTGATAGCTAGCTTGCTAATCACGATTAGCCGACTTTTGGATTTATTGGATTATAATTTTATTCTTCGACGGCTATGCCAGGGAAGAAGAAGAGGCCGAGAACCTCGGAGAAGCGGTGCTCTTGTGGCACCGTGATTAAACCGATGGACCCTCACATGCGTGGAGTGTCTTGGACTCGACCACGCGGTTCGGGCACTCTCAACAGAGGCAGAATGCCCGCACTGCGATACTCTCACAGGGAAAGTCCTGAGAGAACGGAAGGCACTTTTCCGTCCCAGAAGCTCTCCTCAGGACGGCTCTGAAGACGACGACAATGCCTCGGAGGAGGACCGCGACCATGCTCCCCCCTCGTGGGCGGCTGGCGCGAAGTCCCCTACGGCAAAGAAATAAAAAAAGGGAAGCCCGCCACCAGTGTCCTTCCTCGATGGACGCTGGTGACCGCGACAAATCTTTTCTCCTCGATGCTCCCTTGTCCACCAAAGGACTTTTCGGAGAGGCCATCTCCATTTGGCCGGAGAAGGAGAACGGAGAACGGAGAAGCGCGAAGCCACACAGAAGCAGTCGGCCGCATACCAACATGTGCTACCCCGACGCCAGCATTCCCTGTTCCGCCCGAGAGCCGAATACCGCGAACCTCCAGCTCCCCACTCACACTCCGCGCATTCACAGAGTTCGACACCATACATCCCCCGCGATGGTGAGAGACAGGCGGCTGGGCCACCCCCGCGAGGCAACCCACCCAAACTCACCGTAGGCAGAGGATGGGCACGGAACGAATTCAGGACCGGGACGAGAATGCCTGCTCGCCCAGACCGCGGGCAGCAACGCCTGGCGCGACCCTGACGCGCCGATCTGCAGCAAGAGAAAGGGGGATCAGCCAACATTGCCTCGAGCACGCGTGGCTCTCCCGACCCACCCCTCCTCTCACACAAACCAGAGGCCTCCGCTGTTCTTCCACTGGCACGACACGGCCCTCAGTTCCAAGCTTCAAGTTCCCAACACTGTCACAGCACTTCACTACTCCCTACACACCAGTATGTGATAGCCTGTCAGAGTGTGATAGCCAGTCAGACCCCATTAAAGAATCTGAACGAAAATGTGTCTCCTCTCTTTCCACATCTAGATTATTGGCGAATGGTAGCGAAAGACGCTCCCTGGGTCTTAAAGATAGTGGAGAACGGGTACGCTCTGCAATTCGCACACCGACCCCCCCAAATTCCAAAAAATCATAGACTCAGCTAAGACCTAAGTCAAGAGATAGAATCATTACTAGCAAAAAACGCTATAAGGGCAGTTCCCTCGGAGGAGGCGGAGGTTTCAGATCAATATTAGATTTGAAGACGGAGGTTTCAGATCAATATTAGATTTGAGGAGACTAAACAAAACCTTACGAACATTCAAGTTTCGCATGGTAACAAACAGACAGATCATGGAGGAAGTGAGACAGGGCTTGGTTCATTGGTTCGCATACTTCCACCTGTCAATCATACCCAGACACAGACGTTTCGCTTTGCATTCAAAAAGAAGTCCTACGAGTATCTAGTACTTCCATTTGGAATTTCACTAGCCCCCTGAAATTTTACGAAATGCGTAGAAGTAACGTTATCCCCACTCCTGAAAATGGGGATGAGAATCCTAAACTTTTTAGATTGGTTGATTCTATCATATTCTAGAATACAATCGAAACGGCACACATCACAAATGATCACCCATCTCCAGAATTTGGAATGGAGGATCAATGTGGAGAAAAGTGTTCAGTCAATTCCCAGCCAGACGACGCTTTACCTGGGTATGATACTGAATTCAGTCACTATGACAGCCCGACTATCGAAGACGCGCATAGACACGTTGAAACGGTGTCTAAGTTTAGTCACGAGGGGGCGCCGTCTACCCGCACACCATTTCCAAAGACTGCTCAGTTTACTGACAGCACATGCATCCAGTCCAATGCTGGTTCAATTCGCACAAATTACACCCCGTCAGGGACAGATGCAAATATCTGACAGTGTCTTAAGAACTCGCTCCCGCCCTGAAACCATGGAGAGAGGAGGAGATTCACCTCCAAGGTGTGGGCATAGGCCGCGTTTTGAAACGAATAGTCCTGACTACAGACGCTTCCAAATGTCATATGTCAAGGACATTCGGTAAGAGGCATATGGACGAACAGCCAGAAGTCTCAGCACATAAACGTGCTAGACATTCCTTGCACATTCGAATGTCCTGATCAGATCAGACAACACGGCGACGGTGGCTTACATAAATCACCAAGGGGGCTTACGTTCAACCTCAATGATGAAGGTAGCGAGAGACATATTACTGTGGGCGCAAACACACTCAATCTCGCTCAGAGCGGTCTATCTCCCCGGAAAATTGAATTACGGGGCAGATATGTTATCGAGGGGGTTCCAGTCCCAGGAGAATGGCGACTACACCCTCGAATAGTACAAATGATTTGGCAGAGAATTCAGGCAGGTGCAGGTCGATCTCTTTGCCTCCAGAGACACGGCTCACTGTACCCTTTGGTTCTCAATGCGGGACAGAGAGGCACCATTAGGCGTGGATGCACTGGCCAGTTAATGGCCGGACATGATATTGTACGCTTTTCCCCCGATTCGACTAATCCCAGCAGTGCTGGACAAGGTGAGAGCGGAGAGGGCTTGCTTGCTACTAGTAGCCCCCCGCTGGGAGAGTCAGGTGTGGTTTGCCAACCTGATAACGCTATTGGACGGATCCCCATGGGAGATTCTGATTTGCAAAGACCTTCGGTCACAAGCGAAGGGGTCAATCCTACATCCGTCCTCCAAGCGATGAAAACTGTATGTCTGGCCCCTGAAAGGCAGTATTTACTAAACTCAGGGTTGTCTGATGCAGTGATCACAACTAATCAGAGTTCGAGAGCAATATCGACTCGTTCTCTGTATAGTTCTAAATGGCGTGTATTCGAACGCTGGTGCGCAGTAAGAGGGGAGCCCCCTACGCACTGCGAGATAAGAGTGATACTTGAATTCCTCCAAGGGTTATTTGATAAAGGGCTATCCCCGTCCACCTTGAAAGTATATGTCGCAGCGATTTCAGCATGCCACATTTCGCCAGACACAGGATCTGTGGGCCAACACACGTTGGTGGCCAGATTTATGAAAGGGGTGAGAAGGCTGCACCCAGCGATTCAGTTGTGTGCACCAACATGGTATTTAACGCTAGTGTTGAGGGCATTGATGGGATCTCCATTTGAACCCATTCAATTCATCCCCATGCGCATTTTATCAATTAAAACAGCCCTCCTACTGGCCCTGGTCTCAGTGAAGCGAGTAGGTGAGGTGCACGCCATGTCAATTAATCCGTGATGCATTAAATTCGCGGACAATGATATGATGGTTACTCTACTTCCCAAACCAGGTTTCATCCCCAAAGTCCTATCTACAACTAGTAGACAACGACTTGTCCTAACGGCATTCTCCCCTCCACCTTTTGAGTCGGGCGAAGCTGAAAGACTACATTCACTATGCCCAGTGCGAGCGCTCAGGGTGTATATATCGCGCACACAAGATTGGAGAAACTCGGACCAATTTTTTGTGTGTTGTGGGGGTAAGCAGCACAAGGGACAGAAGGGGCACCACAATTTAGCCAGAGAAGCTTTACTGCAAACTGATTTTCACTCTTCTTAGAGAACGATTAAAATGTCAAAATGCAGCAACAGCATCTTACATAAGGATGATACGTTTTGGGTCCTCTCAGTCTCCATTATCCAGCAGATCTAACTTGAAGGTATGCTACTCGTTTTAATTGGGAACGAGAGGGAGAGAGGGTGGAAGTTTCCAGCTGGCTTGTCATTGTTGGTAATTGATTTCACCTTTTTAATATAAGAAACTTTTAAAAGGAAATCATGAGAACAACAAAAACAACGGAAGGAGATTGCGGAATTATCCAGTTCACACTATACTGACCATTTATAAAATGTGAGGGCACTTTGACATTGGCTGCACGCACTGTGATTTGGACTGATAGAATATGAAGAGTGGTCTTTGCCTTTGTGTAATGGAATTGGTGATTCTTGAAGTCTTCAATAATCCGTTTCCCTTAAACTAAGCATTTACATGAAGCACATGATAGGCTATGCCAATTGAAACACTTTCCACTCAGATAGCTAGCAGATAGATCTTCAGGGCAGCCGTGGCCTACTGGTTAGCGCTTCGGACTTGTAACCGGAGGGTTGCCTGTTCAAGCCCCGACCAGTAGGAACGGCTGAAGTGCCCTTGAGCAAGGCACCCAACCTCTCACTGCTCCCCGAGCGCCGCTGTTGTAGCAGGCAGCTCACTGCGGGATTAGTGTGTGCTTCATCTCACTATGTGTTCACTGTGTGCTGAGTGTGTTTCACTAATTCATGGATTGGGATAAATGCAGAGACCAAATTTCCCTCACGGGATCAAAAGAGTATATATACTTATACTTATACCAGGTTCATAATTCACTTTTAATTGCAAACAGAAAATATCTAGCTAGCATCTTTACATGCTTCTATTTCCACAGGAGAGAGATGACTTGCTGTGCATTGTCCATAAAGACCAAGTGGATCCCAGTTTCTTTAAGCAGGTCAAAGCAATCGAGAAAAACTGTATCGGAACTCCCCCTATTACCGTCGGTCCCGTATATCCGCCGTTTTGCGTGTATTTGTCACTTAATATCCATTTCTATACAAACCAAGACGGCAGACTCCTAAAGAAACGCAACCACCCACACCATAGGTGTATCTAAATTAGCTATGTACCAAAAATGACATTTTAACGTGACTCGTTAGAGCTGTAAACAGTGTTGTAAGGCTGTGTGTACACAACCGCAATGGAATTTTAGTTTCATGACGAGAATTCTCGGTCTAACCGTTCATGTGCCATTGAAACGGCGTAAATAGGCGACCCATCAGGCCAGCACTATAACTCCGAGCGTGGTAAACAAAATTGGATATTTCAGGCAGTAAATGCTCCCGTTAAGAACCAAACCAGATTTTGTTCAAATCTACACACCTATGGCTACTGAAAAATGTAAGGTTCATTTAGCAAATGTTATTTTGAAGTGTTAAAAAAACATTGTTGTTTTTTGAATTTCTGAACAAAAGTGGTGATAATTGGGGGTGTTACGATAAAGGTGTGAAAGCGGTAAGGATAAAATACACCCGTTGGTTTCATGTAGACATGGCCTTACTCTTCTCTTCTAACAACCTAACACACCTAATCACACATACTCTCCTCTTCTAACAGTGGATCTGATGGATATGCTCCAAACTCGTTGTATTTGCTAGTTGGTGGTTCAAAGAATCCGGAGTGGAACCAGTTCAAGGACCCACTCAGTGTTGGAATTGTTCTCACCGTACCTCTCTCTCTCTCTCTCTCTCTCCTCTCTCCCCCTCTCTCTCCTCTCTCTCTCTCTCTCTTCCCTCCCTCTCTCTGTAGCTCCTGAACTACAAGGAGTTCAAGATGTTCACCATGGCCTGTATCTACATGCAGGAGGAGGAGAAGATGAAGGAGCGAGCATCGAAGCGCAAGAGCACCGCCGTGTGACACTCCAGAGGGAGGAGTTCCAGAAGGGAGATGTTCCGACTAATAAAGAGTTCTGCAGCTGCTGCGCTCATACCCCAGGCTCTCAAGCTGCCCTGTGACACACACACACACACACACACACACACACACACACACTTACACACACACACACACACTTACGCACACACACACACACACATACATACATACACACATACATACACACACATACTTACACACACAAACACACACACACACACACATACTTTACACACACACAAACACACACACACACACACATTACACACACACCACAAGTGCACACACACACACACACACACACAGGTGGCCGGTAGAAAATGAGACAGAAGTTGTAGTTACTCCATAGAGTCAGTAGAGGGCTGTGTGGTCTGGAGGAGAGGACCAGACACGTCAACAAACCAGTGTGTGTGTGTGTGTGTGTGTGTGTGTGTGTGTGTGTGTATGTGTGAGTGTGAGAAAGATATATTTAACCTCCTCTCCTGAGAATGGACTTTTCCAATAGACGAAACATGTTCAATAATGTTTAATAATGCCCATTAATGTACTAAACACAATGTTACACATTTAATGTACAACATTTTTAATATGCAGTGTACAGTCTACAGGAAGTTTGGAATTGAATACAAGGTTGTCAGGAATCGTAAAGACTTAATATTAATTGAATACCTTTTTTAATGTACAAATAATGAAACGTTAAAATAAAAACGTTAGGACATTATCACCATAGCCACTCAATGGGTACAAAATATATTGAACTTTATTAAATGTGTGTGTGTGAGTGTGAGTGTGTGTGTGTGTGTGTGTGTGTGTGTGTGTGAGAGAGAGAGAGTGTGCGCGTGTGTGTGTGTGTGTGAGTTAGTGTGTCCCTCCAGGGAGGAAGAGAAAGAGCAAGTCCTGAGGGAGACGTATAGTCTGGAATGTGCTTCAGAAAAACAAATACATATCAGTGTGGGTGTTCGTGTGTGTGTGTGTGTGTGGGTGTTCGTGTGTGGGTGGGTGTTTATGTGTGCGTGTGTGTGCGATTGTGGGTGTGAGTGTGTGTCTGTGTATGTGCATGTGTGTGTGTATTTTTCAGTTATGTGTGTGCATGTGAAAATGAATCAGGTTTTGAGCTACAAACAAAACACACACACAGAAATGCATTAGACCCATTAACACACACACACACACACACACACACACACACACATAGAGGGAGAGGGAGAGATGTACAAACATCACACACACTGAAAAGCAACCTTTTTGGGGTTAAGGCCCACCAAAGGTCAAACCAAAATGCCAAGGTCACAATTTATGGTTACTGATTATGAGAAATGTCACAAATGTTGTTATAGGATATTTCAGCCGGGTCTTTATTCTCATAGGCCCATATATTTTCCATTCATATTTGTTAAGCAAAGGCAAGTCCAGTCACATACCCTTCACCATACCTAGAGATTGGCAAGTCATGACATTCACAGATTGGAAAAGGTGATTTTATTCTGTTGCATAAGAAGGTTATTGCCAAATATGAGAGTCCTTACTCCTTGGATTGATGGCTATAGGTGATTTTTTTTGTTGCTAGAGTAGGCAGGTGAAAAAGTCACTCCAGCAATTACAACATATTTGAACAACTATTAGTAACTGTTTGGTAATAGGTAGTAAAATATTATGGTGAGTTTGCCCAGAAGGAGTCATGAGACGGAAATTAGCCTCACAACATAAAATCAAAAAAGTCATGATGATGCCTGTTGTATAAGAAAATATCACTTATACTGTAAGTTTAGTAGGCTATAGGCTAAATGAAGTAGGCTAAATGAAGTAGGCTAAATGAAGTAGGCTAAATGAAGTAGGCTAAATGAACTTGATTACAACATAAAAGATAACTGATGGTTTTATATTGAGCATTGAGCTCAATGCAAACCCTATGGTGAGGGGTATGTGATGATGTGGGGCCATTTTAATTCCAAAGGCCAAGGGCACTTTATCAGGATGCATAGTATCCTGGATCCATGAAATAACTGTCATTTAAATATAAAAATCTGTCTGCCTCTATGGGAATTTAACATAGGGGTGCCAATACTTATGACCCCTGTATTTTAAGGAAGATTTTATTATTTTAAGGAAGTATTTTATTTATTTATGACACAGTATTAAAATTAAAATTGGTGTCCTTAAAGCTTGGATATTTCCTCATGTTTTTACTTAAGGCAATAAGATCAATTTCCAAAAGATGATTTTATATTCCTCTTTTTAGTCAACTTTAGCAGAGTTGCCAATAATTCTGGAGGGTACTGTATGACATTTTTGGATACATCATGTACACACTGTTGCTCAGACCTAAACCTAAAGCTCTTCTGTCTTTCATGGGCTTCTATGTACATCTCAATCAAGAGTGAAAGTCCTCTGCAGAGAGACATGTAAGCAATATGGAAACCAAAAATAAATCAAATAAATGATTTTCCCAAATAATTTGCTGTTGTGAATATAGTATTTTACATCACACACACACACACACACACATTAAAACGCTAAATACAACAACCACCACATGGACAGAAACCAAACACACTTTTGAAAAAGCTGAATTTTCCAAAGACAGAAATTATTGTATGTGTGTGTGTACGTGTGTGTTGGTAGGGGGTACAGTTGGGTATACTAAGATATTTAAGTATAATTATAAGTATAAGTATATATACTTTTTTGATCCCATGAGGGGAATTTGGTGTCTGCATTTATCCCAATCCGTGAATTAGTGAAACACACTCAGCACACAGTGAGGTGAAGCACACACTAATCCCGGCACAGTGAGCTGCCTGCAACAACAGTGGCACTCGGGGAGCAGTGAGGGGTTAGGTGCCTTGCTCAAGGGCACTTCAGCCGTGCCTACTGGTCGGGGTTCGAAACGGCATTCCATCCGGTTACAAGTCCGAAGCGCTAATCAGTAGGCCACGGCTGCCCCCATTTATTTGGATAGTGTTCAGCAAAGTAGTGAGAGTTTGTGTGTGGTGTTTTGCAAAATGTTTTATGAAATTGAAAGTTGTTGAGGCTTAGAATTAGTGTATGGTTTTGCAGATTTGGTATGGGGTTATGGTATTTGAGTGTGTGTGTGTGTCAAGATCCTGCCTGGATTGACTGCCTTGTCGCCGCCCTGGTGGCCATTTTGCGTATTGTATTGTGTGCTTGTGCTTGTTGCTGTTCCCCATGTGCTCTGTGGTTCCTGGTGTGGTCCCTTTGTCCATTGTGACAACCTGTGAAATGACGCCACTTCCTTGTAAGAAGCGTTCTGGTTTGCGTTTACGTTCATCACAACACGAGTCAGAGAGCACCTCGAGTAACGTAGCATTGTCTAGCGTTTGTTTTTAGTAACACAGCAACATTGCTAGCCACTTACTAACACTAACGGATAAACAACGCATTCCACAATATTCTACAAACAACAAGACAACATAGCACATACCCTTGAGGCATTGGAATGTGTACGAGTAATTGAAATGGAGTAAAAAGAAGAGTATAATAGCACAGCTACTAGGGCGCAGCCATCTTTGTTTTCAAGTCATAAGAACTCTCCGCCGAACTTGGGGTCCTCTGGTTTGTATGAGATCGCCTCTCGTCAGAAGACTTGAAATGGGCGTGTCGTTGCGTCATTTCGGGTAATATCCGGTTTTCGGACAACTTACCACTCGTAAATGGACAACGGGATCACAGCATACCTGTCTGTCATCTGTCTTTGTCTTTGCACCTGTGAGGAGTGGGAGTGAAGCACTGGTGAATAAGTGGCATTTTACTGTAATAGGTTGTGTAAGAAAAAAATAGATTTGTGTAGATAATTGTTGGTGTTTTGTAAAATGCTTCCTGATAGATTTGTGTAGATAATTGTGTGTGGTGTTTTGTAAAATGTTTTATGAAACTGAAAACTGTGTTGAGGCTGAGAATTAGTGTTTGGTTTTGCAGATTTGGTATGGGGTTAAAGCTACATTGGGCAGATTTGATGTGGGGTTAAAGCTACATTGTGTAATTTGGTATGGGGTTAAAAAAGCCCTATGCAGGTCTGGTTATTCCTTTTAGAATACGCCAAGGAGGGATATACTGTTTCTGTTTTTTATTTCCCCCAGGGAAAGCCAAAAATAGGTAATTGAGCACTGTAATGATTATGACCATATAAAACAATAACTATGTAACTACTGTCACATACCTCAGTTTCCATCAATCATTTCCAGAAAGCCTAAGGTCTGTCCAAATGATGCTTAAGTTTTATGACCATATAATAACTATGTAACTACTGAAAGCTAAATGATGCTCTATTCTCATGCTGAAGTATTGTGGGAATTCAGTTGTTGCAGGAAAAGGCAAACAGAGTAGTGTGCAGATGTAACAGTACAAACGTTAAATTTAGACGGTTTCTTTACAGCTAATGAGTAGAAAATGCATCATTTTGTCATGTAAGGACTCATATTGTACAGACCTTTTAATGACATTTTGAGTCTGTTAAGAGGCAAAAAGGCACATTTATGATGCCCCCAGACCTAGTATTGTAGCTGACTGGGAGTACTGGCCATTAGCTGCAGCTACTCCAGCTCGGTAGCACAAATTTTGGTTGTTTTTTCCCTATCGACAGCACTCAATGTCTAGCGATCAAGATCCATGTAAAATTGGCCGGATTTCTCCTTTAAGTTGGCTATTTAACATGTGCTGGTCTGACTAACATTGGCAATTACAGTAACATCTCATAACAGGATATCTCATAGCAGGATATATATTAAAGGCGGAAAGCCAGAGTTTTCTATCTCATCTCTCACCTTATGCAAAATGTTAACGTTAGTCCTGTCCAGCACAAACGCTAACGTTAGCTTATGTTTCCTTTACACTTTGCACAAATGCTAACGTTAGCTTATGTTACCTTTACACTTTGCACAAACAGTAATGTTAGCTTATGTTATCTTAACCGTTTGTGTCCAGGTAAATGAAATGCCATCTCTACGCCAATATTGAAAATACATGGGAAGTTGTGTAAGAGTTTGAAATGTTACTTATTTTAACATCCAGCAAAAGTGTCTTTTTTTTTAATCCATTTAAGCAGCAGTGATGATTTTGACTTATTTTAAGTCAAATAATGTTATGAGACAGCTTAAAGTAAGTATCTTTATACTAAAAACAATACTAACTAGATTTTTTTATCTTAATATAAGATTATAACACTTCGTAAGATATCATTTTTTGCAGTGTTCTTTCTGTCTCTCTTACACACAGACATAAACACTCTCTCTGTCTCACACACACTCTCTCTCTGTCTCTCACACACACTTTCTCTGTCTCACACACACTCTCTCTGTCTCACACACACACTCTCTCTCTCTGTCTCACACACTCTCTAATACGTAATAGTACGTAGTAATACACGTACTCTATAATTGCAAATTATAATAGAGCTATTCGGAATGAGAGGAGGAACCACTTCTCTAAGGTAATTGCTGAAAACAGTAGAAACTCTAGGGTGTTGTTCTCTACCATTGATAGGCTATTGCATCAAACACCTTTTGACACACTCAGTCAGGCATCCTCTAAAGATCACGAAGAATTTGCAGACTTCTTCAAAAACAAAGTCATTTCTATAAGGGAGGCTATTGGTAACACAAGTAATATGTTTGATAGTACACCCAAAACAGCCCCCAAAATTAAGGTCCTTTAGCACTATTACTCAATCTGAGCTTGGTAAAATTATAACTCAAACCGCTCTTCAACATGTGTTTTAGATCCAATCCCTACTACATTCCTCAAAAAAGTATATGAAGGCTTAGCTCCCTTTTTTCTCAAGGTAATAAATACCTCATTAGAAACAGGTATATTTCCAACTGCTTTTAAAACCGCTGTTGTGAAACCTTTACTTAAAAAGTCAAAACTTGACCATACCAATCTGAGCAACTACAGGCCTATATCAAATCTATCGTTTTTTTGAGCAAAGTACTTGAAAAAGTTGTTTGCAATCAGTTAAATACCTTCCTCAACGAAAACAGTATCCTTGAAAAATTCCAATCAGGTTTTAGATCAAATCACAGCACAGAAACGGCTCTAGTAAAGATAGTCAATGATCTCAGACTAGCTACCGACTCAAACAAAGTCTCAATCCTTATTCTTCTGGATTTGAGTGCGGCATTTGACACCATTGATCATAGCATCCTAATTCACCGCCTTTGCAAAGTGGGTGGAGTCTCTCTGATAATGCTCTAAACTGGTTTCAAACCTACATTACTGGCAGAGATTTTTATATCAGTCTAGGAGATCATGTATCTGAAAAACATGACTTGCCTTTTGGTGTGGCCCAGGGGCTGCCTTGGTCCCCTGCTATTTTTCTCTATATATGCTCCCATTGGGAAACGTCATAAGTCAGCATAATGTAAACTTCCACAGCTACGCAGATGATACCCAATTGTATCTTTCTGTGGAGCCAACTAACCCAGATGGCCTTTGCTCCCTCACTGCATGCCTAACCTCCATTAATCAGTGGATGAGCAAAAACTCTTTGAAACTAAATGATGACAAAACAGAGGTACTTCTGGTTGGACCAAAACTAAAGCGAGATATTATTCTTAGTAATCTAGGGAACTTGGCACACCAGGTCAAACCAAAAGTAACAAACCTCGTGTCATCTTAGATGCAGAGTTAAGTTTTAAGCCCCATATCAGTAAAGTTACTCAGACAGCCTATTTCCACTTGAGAAACATTGCCAAAGTGCGGCCCTTTTTAACTCAACAAGATGCAGAAAAGCTAATTCACGCCTTTATCACTAGCAGGTTAGACTACTGCAATGCACTTTTCACTGGTCTTCCCAAAAAACATCTAAAGAAATTGGCACTCATACAGAACTCTGGCTAGACTTTTAACTAAGACTAAGAAGAGAACACATCACCCTGTGTTGGCTGAACTGCACTGGCTCCCTATTTCCTATAGAATTGATTTTAAGGTTATGTTAATTACTTACAAAGCTCTGAATGGCATAGCACCTTCATATATCTCTGAGCTTTAATATCTTATCAACCACAAAGGAAACTTAGATCATCCAATTCTAATCTTTTAATCGTACCCAAAGTGCTCCACAAACAAAGTGGAGAAGCTGCTTTATCCATTATGCCCCAAACTATGGAACACCCTGCCTCTGTACATCAAGCAGGCGAGTTCAGTAAATATTTTTAAAAAGATCTGAAAACATACCTGTACAGGAAAGCTTTTAGTTAACTCATCTTATCCTGTAGACTACATTTTCAGATTATTCTACATCTGCTACTATTGGAGGCGCAGCCAGCCAAAGCGGATGGGCTCCCCTATTAAGTCAGGTTCTGCTCAAGGTTTCTTCCTGGAATATGGGAGTTTTCCTTGCCACAGTTGCCATATGGCGTGCTTGTGGGGGTAAGAGGGTTAAGGCTGCCAGTCTTATGGCGTCATTTTCTATATTTTGATATGTTGCTGAGTATAACATAAACAGCAAAGAAAAAGTGATTGATAATGACTGACTGACTATTATTGTGTTACATGTTTCAAATGTAAAAGCACTTTGAGCTGCATTCTGTGTATGAAAGGTGCTATACAAATAAAGCTTTATTATTATTATTATTATTATTATTATTTATTACTCTCTCTCTGTCTCACACACACACTAGAGTTCTTAATGGGTCAAATTAGGCCCGACAAACCCAACGGGACTTGGGGTTGGGTTGGACCTCGGGCTTAATCTTTTCCGCTCAGTGAAAAAAAAAACATTTATTAATCATCCCTGCTGTTCACCGTAAAGAAAGTCTGGTTGCTGCGTGCAAGGTGCATCATGGAGAGGGACGGGGGGCACACCTGGCGCGCTGCGTGCACGCCTTAGCCTGGAGAAGAGGATGGAGTTGGTGGAAAGTAAACTTGCCGCAGGTGAATTCACCGTCGCTACTACAGGAGTGGGGAAATCAGAGGTCTGGAGTTTGGAGTGGTGCTGGATTCTGATGGAAATTCTACAGGTTATGTGCAATGCTCGAAATGCAAGGTGCTGATGAAGTATGTGACCCTGCAAGGTGAAACCAGTCGCTTTGGTAAAATGTACAAAATTGAGTTATTGTGCTCACATGATCGGCCATAAACTAAGCTTTCCAACGATATGTATATCGAGGGTAGGCCTATTGCAAAAAGTATCGCTAAGATAACCGCATCCAAAGTTGACATGGTTCTTCCGTCACGATACTCAGAAGAGGAGAAAATCACCGTTTTAAGTAAATTGTCACGCTAATGTGTTCAATCTTCACCTAAATTATGTCAGGGTTTAACAGTCAAAACGTATGTTTTACGTCGGGCCGGGTTCGGGCAGATAATTCATGTTGATGTGTCGGGTTACATCGGGCCTGGGCTTTAAAAGCCACGGGCCGGATCGGGTTGTAATTTTCAGGCCTGTTGAGAACTCTAACACACACTCTCTCTCTGTCTCACACACTCTCTCTCTGTCTCACACACACTCTCTCTGTCTCACACACACACTCTCAGTCTGAAACACACTCTCTCTGTCTCACACACACTCTGTCTCTCACACACTCTCTCAGTCTGAAACAGGAACTGGGAGAGACAGGATGTAATAGCAGACCAGAACACACCCAGGGGTCCAAGTGTGTATTTATGTGTGTGTGTGTGTGTGTGTGTGTGTGAGAGTGTGTGTGTGCATGCGTGTGTGCATTTTTGTGAGTGTGTGTGTGTAAGTGTGTATGTTCATGCATGTGTGTGTGTGTGTGTGTGTGAGAGTGCATGCATTTATGTGTGTGTGTGTGTGCATGAGAGAGAGAGAGAGAGAGTACATGTATTTATGTGAGTGTGTGTTTGTGTGTGTGAGAGAGGAAGTGTGTACATGTATTTATGTGAGTGTGTGTGTGTGTGTGTGTGAGAGAGTGAGAGAGAGAGAGAGTGTGTGTGTGCATGCGTGCGTGCGTTTTTGTGAGTATGTGTGTGTTTGTGTGTGTATGTTCATGCATGTGTGTGTGTGTGTGAGGGTTACATATAAGTCATATAATATACAGAAAGAAAGAGAGAGAGAAAGCACTAACAATGCAAAGTACCACATTTAAAAAATGCCAATAATCAGCCCAACCCAATAATGGTGCACACACACACACACACACACAGACACACACACACACATACATCATGGCTGTTGTAACAGTGGGGGAGTGGCCAGGGGATTAACCCTTCAGGTGCCAGGCTTTTAAAAAAATAACATTGGGTTTTTACATGTAAATGTAAATCAAGTTTCTCGGCCAAGTATACTTGCGTATACAAGGAATGTGGTCTCTGCATTTATCCCACCCGTGAATTGGTGAACACATAGTAAACACACAGTGACATGAAGCACACACTAATGGCTTCTACATACCTGACGCACCCGACCGGTAGCGCGACAATGTGGCGATCAAAATGGCGTAAAAAGATCTCTCTGGTGGCCAGGGTTTTTGTGCCGATGTAGCACACGGTAGCGCACCACTCATTTTTTTCAGACGAGCGCGACAAAGGAAACAGGAAGATGGACTGGTTCGAGGGGGCAAGCGAGTTGCAGTGTTTTGTTACAGTCGTGAATTTTTAATAGTTTGCTGGATAAGTTAACAAAGTTACCAGTGAGAGTTGCAACATGGAATTAAGAGGGAAAAAATAGAAGCGATTTATTTTCAAACAAAGGATATCTATTAAAGGCCTGAACAAAATTTCTTTCCCACTTAAAGGAAATTACACAAACTCAGCCAGCTGCTAGCTAGCTAGCCAGCTAACTAAACAGTTTAAATTATTAAAAATTTCCCTCGGGATGATAAAGTACCTATCTATATATCCATCTATCTATCTATCTATCTACCTGTGCACACACCTTAGAAACTACATGATAATGATGATGGTAGTTGTGAATAGTAGCAACCAACCTCTGAAGTACCATCACAGAGGCTAGCTACTGGTGTTTCTTACTGTAGCTTCTTCTGCTGTGTAAGTAGTTAATGTTAGTCTTTTCACAACAGCGACACCTCTGTTCAGGAGAATATTGCAACTAGTGTTGCGACCACCAGCGGTATAAATGGTTCTGGCTGCTTCTGTGGCGTCACATTGTCGGCTACTGGTCAGATGAAGTCAGTATGTGGGACGTTTAACCCGAAGCAGTGAGCTGCCTGCAACAACAGTGGTGCTCAGGGGAGCAGTGAGGGGTTAGGTGCCTTGCTCAAGGGCACTTCACCCGTTCCTACTGGTCGAGGTTCTAACCGGCAACCCTCACGGTTACAAGCCCGAAGTGCTAACCAGGAGGCCACGACTGCCACATCAACATGTCGTGAAAGTGGCCAGAGATAAAGTCCTACTCAGGGATGTAGTGGAGGCTAAACACAAGTAAACACAGTTTATCCACCTCTGAAATGTCAAAAATAGAGATTATTCACCTCTTAATAGAGTTTATCCACCTCTCAAAAGAGTTTATTCACCAATTGCAACTTGTAACATTAAAAAATCACACTATTATCCACATTCACAATATGTACACTCATGAACACCCTAAGAACCATGTAATACCACTGGTATTGTTATAAACATTGGACAATAACCTCCATCATCATCAAACATGTACTAGGAATAGTGTACCGTATGGCTGTGTGTGCTGGTCTGTCTGTCTTAGCCCTTATTGTTCTGTATTTATTGTGTTTGTGTATTTTGTTTGGCCCCTTTCCTCTTTCCCTTTAATGTTTTAGTCCATGTGCTGTTAGTCCCTTTCCATCATAAGGACCACAATGGAAACAAGCCTTTGGGAGAGTAGAGAAAAAAAACATCTTCTGAATGCCTCCACCTCACCAAGATCACAGAGACGAGGATAGGTGTACTAGAGACTAGGATAGGTGTACTAGAGACAAGGATAGGTGTACCAGGTTGTACTAGAGACTAGGATAGGTGTACTAGAGACTAGGATAGGTGTACCAGGTTGTACTAGAGACTAGATAAGTGTACTAGAGACTAGGATAGGTGTACTAGAGACTAGGATAGGTGTACTAGAGACTAGGATAGGTGTAGTAGGTTGTACTAAAGACTAGGATAGGTGTACTAGAGACTAGGATAGGTGTACTAGGTTGGTCATGTGACCACAGCCCAAGGTTCCGAAACGCTGCCATGCTCACTAAGGACCCAGACATGGGGAGGCATTCCGCTGCCACACACACATACACACACACACACACACACACACACATGGGGAGACATTCTGCTGCCACTAAGTGGTTCAAAAAAAGCCAATGTGGCTTGTAGGGGTCTGTATGATTAATGCAGGATCTGTCAGGATGTGGCTTATTAGATCATGGTGATCATACACACACACCTGCGCACCTGCGTGCGCTGCAGCGCTACACACACAAAGCACACACACACACACATGGGACTTAGCTGCGCTATCTGGACTTAAACAGTGTGTACTGTTTGTTATCTCTCTGGAACACTAAGATCCTGGTGGAGTACTTTAACACACACACACACACACACACACACGTCTGATAAGATCCTGGTGGAATATCACTTAATAATTTGGGATCAGCAACACCCATGGCCAACAAAAGTGGTCCAGATTCTGTGACAGTTCTCCTTTACATCTTTATTTATTTTACCCACAATTTTATTTATTTTATTTATTGACTCTCTCTATTTTATCTTTATTTCTATTTTTTCTTTTATTTATTCCACTATTTATTCTTTACTTCTACTTTATCTTTATTTCATTTTTTCATTTATCTTTATTTCTATTTTTTTATTTATTTCTATTTCATTTATTTTATTTATTTTATTTATTCATTTCTATTTTTTTTATTTTATTTTCCATTTATTCTATTTCTATTTATCTTTATTTCATTTTATTTATTTTACTTTATTTATTTCCATTTTCTATCTTTACTTTATTTATTCTTTATTTTATTTCATTTATCTTTTATTTTATTTTTTATTTATTCTTTTATTTATTTATCTTTTATTTCTATTTTATTTATCTTTATTTATTTATTTTTTATTTCTAACGCGATGATTCGACGCGATGATTTTATTTCGATGATTCGACGATGACGATCTTTGATGACGCGACGATTTCGACGATCTTTATTTCGACGCGATGATCTTTGATGACGATCTTCGATTTCGACGACGATTTCGACGATCTTTGATGACGCGATTTATCTTTATTTCGACGCGTATTTGATTTCGTGATGACGCGATGATCTTTATTTCGATTTATCTTTATTTCGATGATGATTCCGATGATTTCGTGATGATCTTTATTTTACGGCAGATTTTCCGATGATGCGATGATTTTATTTGACGATCTTGATTTTATTTATCTCGATTTTTGATTTATCTTTATTTCGATTTATCTGATTTCGATTTTGATTGATCTCTCGATTTATCTTTGATTTCTGATTTTGATTTGATCTGTCGACGATTCGATTTCGATCTGATTTCGATCTTTGATTTGAGACGGATGGATGACGCGTGATGATGATGACGGATGATTATTCCGGACATTTGATGACTTTGATACGGGATGACCTGATTGATGACTTTATTTCGATGGATGATCGATTTCGGGATGACCTGATTGACGACCTGATGATGACTTTGATGATTTATCTTTATTGATTTATCTTTATTTTATCTTTATTTTCTCGATTTACGATCTTTATCGACGCGATTTCGATTTATCTTGATTTTATCTTTATTTACTGACGACTTGATTTCGACGTCACCTGATTTATTTCTCGAGATGATTTTATTTCGATGATGATTTTACGATGATTTGATGATGACGATGAGGATGATGACGGATGATGATGATTTGGATGATGATGATCTTTATTTCGATGATGACGGGATGATGATTTATCTTTATTTACGACTTTACTGATTCGGCTGATCTTTACTTCGACGGATGACTTTATTTTATTTTATTTATTACATGTTATTAATTTACCTTACCCAGTTTACTCATATTACTATTATTATTACTATTAATTATTACTACCACACTCCACCTTACATCTGCCTACTTTACACTTAATTTCTAAGCCTACTTCATTACATATCACTGATTGTTTACTACATATGGGATTTACCTTTACATCTAGTTTACTTACACATTATTACACTTTACATACATATTATTCTAATTTTACATTTGTTTCATTTGTATTACACATACTTTGTTTTATTTTATTGATTGGTGAGCTTTAGCTTTTATTTTTTATCTTTCATCTTTTATTTATTTCCGATGTATTTTATCTTTTATTTATCTTTTATTTATTTATCTTTATTTATTTATTCGATTTATCTTCTACTTCTACTTATCTTTATCTTCATTTACTATCTTCATTTCTACTTATCTTATTCTCTACTCTACTCTGATCCTCACTCCAAGTCATGACATCACCCCAAAGTCAACACCTCATCCAAAAGATATCACACCAATCCCAAAGTCATTACCCAATCCCAAAGATATCACACCAATCCCAGAGTCATCACCTAATCCCATATATATCACACCAATCCCAAAGTCATTACCCAATCCCAAAGATGTCACACCAATCCCAGAGTCATCACCTAATCCCATATATATCACACCAATCCCAAAATCATCCCCTCATCCCAAAGATATAACACCAATCCCAAAGTC
>NC_063202.1:13336680-13339180 GCF_017589495.1 Alosa alosa
CCCTTATAGTCTTAGAGCAGCCGCCTCTCACACGCACACATGCACAAACGAACACACACACACACTTTGTACAATGAATGAGTTGTTGTGCGGGGGTTAAATGATAAGTATTCCCCTGTCACCTAATCACCATAAGAGATGTTGTAAAGGAGGAGGGGCAAATCACTGGCACACACACAATCACACACACACACACACATTTACATGCAGGTGGACACACACACACACATGATTTCCTGTGGGGTTTCCGCATGCTAGAATTAGTGAATATTTTCTAAACTAGAAGGGATACATTCTTATATGTGATTTCTGCAACAGTGGTATTGAAAACTTTTTAATATTCTGTTATTTTATGCTATAGTGTAGACCAATAGCAAAAATGTGCAGAAAATACTTATTACTGAACTGATGTGTTGCCATGCCGACCTGTTGAACGCATGCCAGCAGTGGTGTTGTATCCTGCTGTGTTACCATGCCGACCTGTTGAACGCTTGCCAGCAGTGGTGTTGCATCCTGCTGTGTTACCATGCCGACCTGTTGAATGCATGCCAGCAGTGGTGTTGCATCCTGCTGTGTTACCATGCCGACCTGTTGAACGCATGCCAGCAGTGGTGTTGTATCCTGCTGTGTTACCATGCCGACCTGTTGAACGCATGCCAGCAGTGGTGTTGCATCCTGCTGTGTTCCCATGCCGACCTGTTGAACGCATGCCAGCAGTGGTGTTGTATCATGCTGTTACCATGCCAACCTGTTGAACGCATGCCAGCAGTGGTGTTGCATCCTGCTGTGTTACCATGCCGACCTGTTGAACGCATGCCAGCAGTGGTGTTGTGTATCCTGCTTAAACCAGGGTGCAGTAGTAATTAGATGCATCAAAGAATTTGACCCCTTTGTTAAGACAGAGAATAAATAGTTGCTCATGTGGACTGAAACAATACTATCATGTTCCATTTCTCTGCCGTATTAAAATATAATTAATAAATGGTTTATTAAAAAAACATCATACTCATTTTTTAATAAGAAGGGGATTTAACCTGCAGCTGTAGGCCTGTCTGTCTGCAGCACAAACATCTCCTGCAGCTGGAGGTGTTCATGTCTGTAACTGGTCTGTCTGCTGCAGCTGGAGGTGTTCAGGCCTGTCTGTCTGCAGCTGGAGGTGTTCAGGTCTGTCTGCAGCTGGAGGTGTTCAGGTCTGTCTGTCTGCAGCTGGAGGTGTTCAGGTCTGTCTGTAACTGGAGGTGTTCAGGTCTGTCTGTCTGCAGCTGGAGGTGTTCAGGCCTGTCTGTCTGCAGCTGGAGGTGTTCAGACCTGTCTGTCGTCTTTTCTCTCCTCCTGATGCCAGTAGGTCATGTAAGGTCACATTAGTTGTCAAGTCAGGTGCAATCCTAAGTCGAACAAGCCTAGTGTTACAGTAACACAGGTGTAGTGTTAATCGTCTCTAGGGTTGCCCTAGTCTAGCAGGATGGGTTTTATTGCCTTGGTGGCACACTGAACCTCCGGTTCACCAGCTCTTAGTTAGTCTACAGCAGATAATATAAAACAGCAGAGCAGGTAGGTACCCCAACACTGGCAAATAACTGGCTTGCACTGGAGCTTCTTGGAGCTCTCAGCAGCAGCCTCATGCTGTCATTACACGCTCTGAAGAGTGAGATCTTCACAGATACGGAGCACATGCTAAACTTACAACCCAACACGTTTGCTTGAGCATACAGCTTCCGTCGCTGCCTATAGATATCTTTGTCATCAGACAGGTCATTTGCAATAATATGGCCCAAATATGTAATCTCACTGCACACACTGAGTGCAGTGCCAGACAGATAGAAGTCAGGGAAGGTTGACTGTCTGTCTTCTCTACTTCCGATAATCATGATCTTACTCGTTTTAGCATTGTATTTTATATCAAAATCAATACCATACTGTGTGCATATTCTCAGTAGCTGTTGGAGAAAAGCACTATATGGGCTAAAAATGACCAAATCATCTGCGTACATAAGATGATTAATTAGTCACCAACTCTACAACCTGTACCACATGCATTTAAGATCATAATATATTGAAAAGAAAAGGAGACAGAATTCCGCCCTGCCGACCACCATTAGTCACTTGGAATGGAACAGATGTTGCATTCCCCCATCTCACTCTCATTGTCTGATGCGAGTACCAATAGACTGATTCTAATTAAAAAAGCAGGGACCCCACTTTTAAACAACTTTAAAAATAATTGATCATGA
Organism: Alosa alosa; assembly: GCF_017589495.1. Lineage (NCBI taxonomy): Eukaryota > Metazoa > Chordata > Actinopteri > Clupeiformes > Clupeidae > Alosa > Alosa alosa. Next base: position 13,338,912 of record NC_063202.1, read on the forward strand.
TTAACACGATTGAGTGCTTTAGAAGCATCAGTGAAGAACATGAACATTGTGGAATTGTGCCTATTATATTTATCTAAAATTTCCTTTACTGCAAAAAAATACATAAATCAGTGCCATGCTTTCGTTTAAAACCAAATTGGTTATCAGTAGAGAGGACGTACCTCTCAAGCCTACACAGTAGAACTGTCTCCAGCACTTTGGACATGACACTGGACAGTGCTATTGGCCTGTAATTATCTGAACTGCTCAGCTTCCCCACTTTATATTTG
>NC_063202.1:13349180-13364180 GCF_017589495.1 Alosa alosa
GTGTCTAAATGGTGTGTGTGTGTGTGTGTCTCTGTGTGTGTGTGTAGGTGTGTGTGTGTGTGTGTGTGAGTGTGTGTCTAAAGGGTGTGAGTGGGTGTGTCTAAATGGTGTGTGTGTGTGTGTAGGGGGTGTGTGTGTGTGTGTGTGTGTGTGTGTCTAAATGGTGTGTGTGTCTCTCTGTGTGTGTGTAGGTGTGTGTGTGTGTGTGTGTGTGTGTGTGTGTGTGTGTGTGTGAGTGTGTGTCTAAATGGTGTGTGTGTGTGTGTGTAGGGGTGTGTGTGTCTTTGTGTGTCAGCAGCACTATGGGAGGGCCACCAACAAATGTCAGTAAAATATGAAAGTGGTGTGTGTGTGTGTATTATTGTGTGTGTGCCACTATGGGAAATGGTGTGTAACTAAATGGTGTGTATGTGTGTGTGTGTGCGTGTATAGGTGTGTGTGTCTGTGTGTGTGTGTGAGGTGTGTGTGTGTGTCTTGTGTGTGTGTCTAAATGGTGTGTGTGTGTGTGTGTGTGTGTGTGTGTCTAAATGGTGTGTGTGTGTGCGAAAATGGTGTGTGTGTGTCTAAATGAATTGTGTGAGGGTGTGTGTGTGTCTAAATGGGTGTGTGTGTGTGTGTGTGTCTAAATGGTGTGTGTGTGTGTGTGTCTCTCTGTGTGTGTGTGTAGGTGTGTGTGTGTGTGTGTGGTGTGTGAGTGTCTAAAGGGTGTGAGTGGAATTAATGTCCTAAATGGTGTGTGTGTGTGTGTAGGGGTGTGTGTGTGTGTGTGTGTGTGTCCTAAATGGTGTGTGTGTCTCTCTGTCTGTGTGTGTGTGTAGAGTGTGTGTGTGTGTGTGTGTGTGTGTGTGTGTGTGTGTGTGTGTGGCGTGTGTGTCTAAATGGTGTGTGTGTGTGTGTGTAGGGGTGTGTGTGTGTCTTTGTGTGGCTGCACAGGAGCTTGAGGGGTGCGGCGGGTGCGGCACGCCCTGAACAGACCTGGGACCCTGCAGGGCCCGGTGCGACCCGCCCCCCCCCCCTCCCCGGGTAGGTGGGACAGGCCTCTCCCACGGCACAAGGCCGGAGGATCTAAGATCATGCAAACGGTTTCTTTTCAATCATTTTCATCAGAGTGGGGCGTATTAGGCTTATAGGTTGCCCCAGTCAAGACGAGTTATGACTCAATGTAGCTGAAAAGTTTTGAAATTTACTTTGATGATTTAGTAGGTGTAAAATATTGAAATAAAAATGTTCTGCTGTATGACTGTCTTTATTTTTAACTCTCATATTGAACTTTACGACGTGCAAATTTACAAAATTGGATCAACGATATTGTCTCCTACAGGCGTCAATGAGAGAACACTTACACTTACATGAATTTGGTTTCGATTTTCTAATTGGAGTAAGTCTTTGTGACAGCACGTCATGATACATTTGATAATGTTTGATCGTTGTTTTGGTATGAAGCATATTTTACGTAGCCTAATGAATGCGCTTTAGAAAGTGAAAGTAGCCTAACCTAGGCCTATATGCGCTCTGTGTCTGAGCTGTCTGTGCACGTCCGCAATTGATTACGTTCCTCAAATGGAGAACACATCAATCCCATGGTATTTTTTGCCCTAAAATGCATGAAACATGCAAGTTCAAAATCCCGCCGGTAGCCACGTTACATCTCCGTTTCATATTTGCCTGGCTACTAGCCTACAATAAATGAATTGAACGAACTCAACTGACAACAGGTATATCTACTGATTCGGTCATTGAGACTACAGAATACAGACTACAGAATACAGTACAACAAACTTTCTGTCTTTCTGAAGTTTATTTTTGTATATCGGGGTACAGTAGCCTAATTGCCTAATGTCTTGACAATAGTTTTTCTTACCGGCTTGCTGTTTAAACTGACTGCGCCGCTCTGAACTTTCCTGCCAGGTTTATGACATAAACCGCTACATTGGCATTGCCTAAACTCATCGTGTGGGAATCAAATTATCTGTCAATATTGGGCTTTGAAAGTAAGGGATATTTGCTCAGTGATAGTAGGCTACATTTTGTAACATTTATAGAGAAACCGAGGGGAAGTTAAATTAGAAATTATAATCGTTGGAAATTGAAAACACATACAAAAAAGATTCAGGGCTTTTGAAAAGAGATTCGGGGCTTGAGCCCCCGAAGCCACCCCCTCGCTCCGCCAAGGCAACCACCCAGCAGTAACTTCTGCATTCAGTGAGATTTGCACCGCCCTAATTGTATTTTTGACTCTTCCCGTCACCGTTGCAACCTCTGAGCGCTCATTCTCCAAGTTAAAGATCATTAAACCACTTGAGGAGCACAGTGGGACAGCAGAGACTGAGTGGACTTGCCATGTTGTCCATAGAGAATGAGAGAGCAAAGAAAATGGACATACACAGAGCATCGTGGACGAGTTTGCGGAGCGCAAGGCTCGTCGTATGCCCTTCAAATAGTGCTGCGTATTATTGTTGTTTCATTATTAGGGGTCATGTAGCCTAATGTTTGTGTTGTTGTTCTCTTGGTTACACTTCATGTACGTTCGATGGACTTCAAAATTACATCGTTGCTCTCTGTGGCGCAGACGCTTGTAAGACCCGCTGTTGCGGGCATGTGTGTGTTGTAAAATTATGTTATCATAAAGGGCCCGGTCATGTGCCCCGCCCCCGGCCCGGCTCTGACTTGTTCACTGCACACAGAGACAGACACACACACTCACAGACACACACACACATAGACAGACAGATATAGACACACACACAGGTGACTATTCTCTTATAGAACATTAGAACTTATTCAAGATTTATTATTTATTATTCAAGATTTTTCTGTCTTCCAGTTTGTCTTTTGTCACACTGAATTCTTTAGTCATTATTAATTACTGAGTCAGTACTTTTTTAATTAAATCGATCACAAAATCAGTCCTTCACTAACTAACTAACGAACTAAATAACTCACTGCCTAAAACACATATCAGTCTATCACTAAATAACTCACTAACTCAAACACATATAAATCTATCACTAACTAACTCACTCACTAACTCAAACACATATCAGTACATCACTAACCTAACTAAATAATTCACTAACTAACTAACTAACTAAACTCACTGCCTAACTCAAACACAAATTAGTTGATCACTAACTAACTAAGGGACTGTTGGTTTTTTATTTAAGGGGCTACCGGAGGAGTTTTGGGATCTTTAGTCAAAATAGACTTGTTCCTTCCCTCACAGAAATTTTTCTATGACCCTCCAGACCGACTGGCAGAAGAGGCATGACCCTCCCCAACAATGTATTGATGTCTTCTGTACTGGATTACGCTTAGTAAATATGTACAAAGAGCCACTGGCTTTTACAATCATGACATACATGACTTAACCTCTGCTTTCTCATCTCATCACCAAACAATATGCACCACTTTGAAATGTTGCTGTTTTTATGAATACAAAAGTTGGGTGACCCTCCCCTCAACAAAGAATAAAAAGACACGACCCTCTCCTATTTTCCTCCGGCGGTCCATACCATAAATACTGACCAGTCCATAACTCAAACACGGTCAATCATTCACTAGCTAGCTAACTAACTAACTCTTAACTGACACATATTGATCAATCACTAACCAACTACCTGACTAACTAATTTAAGCACATTTTGGACAATCACTAACTAACTAACTAACTGTGTGTGTGTGTGTGTGTGTGTGTGTGTGTTTCTGGGTACCTATGTGGTTTGATATGCTGTGTCATCTGTCTCTGTCTCAGACATGAAACCCATTGGTTTTGGTGTATATGTACCAATAGGGTGTGTACACAGTACATGCATGTTTCCTGATGTTGCCTTTAATAGTGGGTGTGTGTGTCTGTGTGTCTGTGTATGTATGTGTGTGTGTGTGTCTCAGATGGTGAACTCCTCGGTAGGCCCTCCTCCAGAGTATTCCGAGGCCCAGGTGGTCCTGCTGGCCATGGTCATTGGCGTACTGGTTGTGGTCATCGTCGTGGGCAACACCCTGGTGATCGCGGCCATCGCCCGTTTCCCGCGGCTGCAGACGGTGACCAACGTGTTTGTGTCATCGCTGGCGTGCGCCGACCTGGTGATGGGGGTGCTGGTGGTGCCGGCCGGGGGCGGGTACATCCTGTTGGGACGCTGGTTGCTAGGCAACTTCCTGTGTGCGTTCTGGACGGCGACGGACGTGCTGTGCGTGACGGCGAGCATCGGGACGCTGTGTGTGATCGCGCTGGACCGCTACCTGGCCATCACCTCGCCGCTGCGCTACCACAGCCTGCTCAGCAAGCGCCGTGCTCGTCTCCTAGCAACGCTGGTGTGGGGCGTGGCCGCGCTCATCTCCTACCCGCCCATACACCTGCGCTGGTGGCTGGCTGACGACCCGGAGGCCTTGCGTTGCCTGGACGACCCCGCATGCTGCGACTTCCAGCCGAGCCCCCTCTATGCCCTGGGCTCCTCGCTGGTCTCCTTCTACCTGCCGCTCGGCATCATGGTCTACCTGTACGCACGCGTTTTCCAGGAGGCCCGCGCACAGCTGCGCAAGATCGAGCAGCAGGAGCGACTGCCCCAACACACACACACACACCCCTCCTCACACACACACACACACACACCCGCGCGGCGCTGGCGGAGCCGTGACCACCGGGCCCTGCGCACGCTCGGCCTCATCATGGGCGTGTTCGTGCTCAGCTGGCTGCCCTTCTTCGTCCTCAACGTGCTGGCCGCCTTCCGGCCCCTCCCCTCACCACTGCCCTTCCGACTCCTCAATTGGCTGGGCTTCGCTAACTCCGCCTTCAACCCCTTCATATATGGGCGGAGTCCAGACTTCAGACACGCCTTCTCCCAGCTACTCCGCCTCCCTGGGGGCGGGGCCCATGGACAACGTGCCCCCCCCACACACAGACACACACACACCTACAGCTTCAGTGGCCACAGTGAGACGGCAGAGGGGCCCGACGGTGTGTGTGAGGTGGGGGGCGAGGGGTGTGTGCTGCCCGAGAGTGTGTGTATGTCAGACACACTGCGCACTCAGAATGGAACACACACTGACACAAATGGAAACTGCAGTAAAGACAGCATGAGTGTGTCATAGCATAGACACACACACACACACAGTGAACATTTGGTGACCTCATTTGTCTATAAGTGTGTGTGTGTGTGTGTGTGTGTGTGCTGAGAGACTTGTCTATAAGTGTGTGTGTGTGTGTGTGTGTGTGTGTGTGTGTGTGTGTGCTGAGAGACTTGTCTATAAGTGTGTGTGTGTGTGTGTGTGTGTGTGTGTGTGTTTGTGTGTGTGTGTGTGCATGTGTATGCTGAGAGACTTGTCAAGCATGTTGTTCCTCACACAGATTCTTTCCTCAGGTGTCACATTCTTCCGCACACGCACGCACACACACACAAACACAAAAGTGCTTTCAGACATACGTGTAAGACTGGAGGTTCTGCTGATGATGTTAAACGGTGGGGCCATATATCTGAACGACATAACCGGTCATATGGAAGGCTGAATTTAGTCGGTTGTTCTACTACTCCCCCCCTAGTATTTCCTCCGGACATTATGTAAATGTGCTGTGTCTGAACGAAGCATAGAACATGCGGTTAAAATTCACACCTAGTGAAAGGGCGTGTCGGTGACGTTTCTTTCGTGCGTCCATGTGGTTAAATCTGACTTAAATGCCAGTGTTATGATGGAGTGGCATAGTGCTGTCCAGAAAATCTCCGACCTGGAAAGATGCAGACATCACGGAGCTACTGTCCATGAGGGCAGACAGCATTGTGATAGAACACATGAAGGGAACAGCAAGAGACACGTTGATGTAGCCTACAACTGCATCGCAAGGCCAAACTAATTCAAAAGACCGAATCATCATAAGCAGAAGGCGCTGAAAAGGCAGTAGCCTACAGCGTCGTCGTTGACGACAATAACAGGAGTATTTAATAAATTGTTTGCCAACACGGTCGGTTTTCTGTTCATTGATAGCCTTCTCATGACCTCACTGCTGAGCTGATATTTGTTGAGCATAAATATGCCTAAAGAAAATGAAAACGAAGAAAACCCAACTTTGTTCCAAGCTCCTTGCGTAAATGCAATAGACAGATGGGGAGAGGGTGCTTTTGGAAAAATAAACCATGAAAAAACAAACCACTTCACTGTTATGTTAGTATTTTGTTTGTTGCTTAAAAACGTTGTATATGATGGCCTTGAAGTCTTGAGTTAGCCTACTGAATTGGCTGGTACCATAAAGTTCGTGCATGCTCTCTCCAACGCAAACCAGATTTGGGGTTCCATAGCCAAGTAATTCTGCTATATAACGTTGAAAACAGATAATGTGTTTATTCGAAGCACACATACAAATACTGTTGGTCAATTTCAAGTGCGCACTTACGTGACTACTTCAAGTATTAGCCTACGCACAATAGATTTTTCTTCTTTAGCCTACATAATGCATACACTTTGTAAACAAACAGCAGCTGTGACAGCGGCCGCATATATTCTGCGTCATATCTCGCCTCTTGTGAACTCTACAAGCCCCCACCCCTCACTCGACAACCACACGGAGATTCTGTAATGTGCGTGTATGTCGTTCACACATAGGTCCGTATAAGGTCAGTATAAGGTCCGCAGGTTAGCATCATATCTGAATCATCCGAAGGGTAGGACCTCCGTTTGACAAACCGCCACATATACGCTGTAGGTTATATCTGAAAGCGCTTACTGTGTCTCTCACACTTACACACTCCTCTTTTACCTCTTGCTCTTCCTCCATCTCTCACACACGACTCATTGTTAATGCTTCACTGATTTGTGTGTGTGTGTGTGTGTGTGTGTGTGTGTGTGTGCGCGTTTGAGTTTGATTAATGCTGATGAGGATCAGATAGCTGAATTTGAACACGCGCACATACACACACACCCTCTTTCTCATTGTCATTTAGACATATCATATCACACAAACAGGCAGATACTCTCTCACACAAACACAAACACACACACAAACACACACACACACACACACACACACACACATTTGTGACATGTTACTAGATATCAGCTCACCCACAGCCAGGCCCACAGAAACATCAGCCTGAAACTGATCACATTTTAATTCCAGCTAATGAACACATGCAAACCCAAGAGTGTGTGTGTCTACACGCGTGTCTGTGTATGTGTGTGTGTGTGTGTGTGTGTGTGTGTGTGTGTGTGTGAGATAGAGAGAGATGAACAGGGGAAACTGGAGAAGCGAGGACAGAGAGGTGGAACATGGAAGCTAATGGCCAGAGGGACCAGATGCATGTGAGAACATCTAAACACTCACAGAACCTGGCAGAACCGCACAGCAGAACATAAGAACAGTATGACTGTATGGGGAATGAAAGACAGTGGACTACACATGCTTAAGGAACTTTGGAGAACATGGGATGGAAGTGTTGGAGGATGTTTTGATGGAACACTGATCACATTGGTATGAGAACAGAGGCGAGTTCAGATTTGTCAAACGGTGGTGAGCTCTGGTGGTGAACGTGTTTTTCTGAACACTTATATTTGAAGGATTTGGTGTGAACATTCCATTGTAACACAGTAGTAGTGTCCAGCTCATGTCCAGCTCCAGAACTACCTCCTCAGACTGTTTACGAGTGTTCGCAAAAGTTCGCCGAGAACTCAAGGCTAAAAGAAAACTGTTCTCAAACGTTCACTTATGTTTGCAAATTTGAATGCAAAGATGAAAATAGGAAGTTACATCATTAATAGGACTTTCTTATGAACATATGGGCTGTGACGTCATCAAGGGGCCAGGCAGTAGATATGTATAGATACCGCATTGTCCGTTGAGTTTTATTAGGAGGAATATGTGAATGTGAGCGCCATATTGATAGGGACGACACTTGACTTCACAAATGAATGGAGTCTAATGATGAGCTGAAGGAGTTTTGGGCAATAAAGTCCTCAAACTCAAAAAATAAATATCTCAACTGATGGACATGGATATGAACTTTAATTCATACCTAATTATTTAACACTATTTACGTGGAGGAAAATAAATTATTTTTGAGAACTGTTAAAAAGAAACACGCACACTCTTTACAATATGTTTTTCTGTTTATTTCCATCTTTGACATACCAGTTTTATCAAAAACTGACTTTTGGCAGTTTTGATGATTTCAAATTGGAGACGAGCTAGATTTTGCCACTTTGAATGTTACCAGGCATTTAACTACAGAAAAGTTTCAAATAACCATATTTGACAACTAGTAGGAGACAGATAACATGGATATCGTCAGAAAAGTTAAAACCTTTGTTTTACATCACTTCAGAAAATGACATTTTCAATAATTCAACTTTGCAAACAAATCGACACTTTGCAGCCTCCACTGCTTTCCCATTCATTAGCGTTATGCGATGGCAGCAACGAGATAACAGGTAGGCTAAGACCTTAGATCCAACATTGGACATGACAGGCTAATACAGTATCAATACTATTATGACAAGTGACTAAATGAGTAACGTTAAGTTTTTAGGATTTTGTCTTTATTCATTTGCATTCAATACACAACAAAACAATGGTTAACTGGCATTAAATTAGACACTTGTCAGTACTGATAGCCAACTCAGTCATGTTCTCCACAAGCCTTTATAGGACTCAGTACTCAATGTTCTCCATAAGACACAACAACACAACAACAAAGAAAACACAAGCGTGATTATACATGTACAAGGTCAGAAGGCGCTCCGATTTGTACACAGCCCATACACACACACACACACACACACATTGTCCTCCACCCACAATGTCTGTTTTCCACTCAGAGATGCCTGCTTCTCCATTGGCCTCCAGTCATGTCCTTCTCAGTGTGTTGCCCTCGGCGATATGGCGTTAGCGTTGACGTCCAGTGCGGTATCTACGTGTTCATATCTATGGGACCAGGCTGTGATGTCATCCTTAGGGGACAGGAAAATGGGTTACGGGGTTGTGATGTCATCATTAGGGGACAGGAAACTGGGTTACGGGGTTGTACAGGCTCTGGTCTCAGGGGAATGACATCATCCAGCACCAGTGGCCCCCCATGACACCTGAGAGGAAGTGTGTGAGTGTGTGTGTGTTAGAATGTGAGTGTGTGTGCATGTGCAGGAGTGTGTGTCTGTGTGTGAGTTCCTGAGAACATACTGCCTAATTAAATTATTTCATCTTATTCAATTATTTGATGGCAGCTCTCCAGACCCAAACACTCACACACACACCTCACACACACACACTCTCTCTCTCACACACACACACACACCAAAGGTCCTGCTCTCCCTCTTTGTCCCACTTTTCTTTCTTTCTTTTGTTCTTTCTTGTGTGTGTGCGTGTGTGTGTGTGTGCTTGTGTGTGTGTGTAGTGTGTGCGTGTAAGTATTATTCAGTGGTTCTGCATAAGCTGGGCACAATGCTAATAGAGTTAGGGAGAAACTGACCTTTGACCTGAATGAGATGTAGTGTGTGTGTGTGTGTGTGTGAGAGAGAGAGTGAGGATCAGTTACAGCAAATATGATATTCTGCATTCTTCTCTTTGAGTCGCACTGGACACAGGAATAAGCTATGTTTTAAACACATGCTCTTACCCACCCCCCACCCCAAAGACACACACACACTCTCTCACACACACATACACACACACACACACACACACTCTCTCTCTCTCTCTCTCTCTCTATGTCTCTCACACACACACCAGACACACACACTCTCTCTCTCTCTCTCTCTCTATGTCTCACACACCACACTCACACACACACCTGTACACCAGGAAAACCAGTCTGGCTAGCTGAACCGGCTGCTCTTACTGGAATGTTACTTTTAGACTCCACTGACAAAAAGAATAAGTGTGTGAGAGAGAGAGAGAGAGGAGAGAGAGAATTTGAGAGAGAGAGAGAGAGAGAGTGTGAGAGGCAGAGAGTGGGAGAGAGAGAGAAAGAGTGTGAGAGAGGGAGAGAGTCCTTTTCTGGCCTTTCCCCACAGTGAGATTAGAGAAATGTGTGAACATTGCCCCCTGCTGGGTGTGTGTGTGTGTGTGTGTATGTGTGTGTGTGTGTATGTGTGTGTGCGCGCATGTGTGTTTATATGCCAGTTAAATGTTTACTATTCATAATTTGCACATTATTTGACACTGTTGATCTGTGGTGCGAACTATGCTCTAATTTATGAGGTGTTAATAAACCCAGGGATAATAAGTGTGTGTGTTTATGTCTGTGTGTGTGTGTGTCAGACCGGGAGTGAGTTACGGTAAGATCAAAGCCAGATTGTCTCGAGTGTGTGTAGCCCATTGCCAGCTTCTTTCCCACCTACACACACTCCGCAAACGTGCACACACACCGCAAACATGCACACACACACTCCGCAAACGTGCACACACACAGTCCGCAAACATGCACACACACACTCCGCAAACGTGCGCACACACACTCCATCAACGCACAGAACACACGAGAGACTGCATGATGAACGTTTATTTGTACAAAAGCATGGAGCCGACAACGTGTCCACACACACACACACACACACACCATGTCCTCCACACGCACACCACGTCCTCCACACACACACCACGTCCTCCACGCACACACACACACCATGTCCTCCACACGCACACACACACACCACGTCCTCCACACACACACACACACCACGTCCTCCACACACACACACCACGTCCTCCACACACACACACACACCAAGTCGTCCTCCACACACACACACACAGACAAACCACGTCCTCCACACACACACACAGCCACACACACCACGTACTCCACACACACACACCACATCCTCCACGCACACGCACACACACACCACGTCCTCCACACTGCTTTATCAAAAGCATGCACCAACACAGAGACAAAAGGTAACTGCTGAGAAGTTATGAAAAATAAACAATAAATCAAACAGACATAATGAACATAGAAATGAAAGAAAACATGGAAGACAAAAGTGTTGGGAAAGTTCGCCTGTTTAGAGATGTTCACCCACAGGCACTCAAAAACACACACACACTCACACACACTGAAAAACACACACACACACTCAAACTCTCTCTCTCACACACACACAGACAAGCACACGTGCTCTCTCTCTCTCACACACACAGAAAAACACACACACACACACTCAAACTCTCTCTCTCTCACACACACACACAGACAAGCACACTTGCTCTCTCTCTCACACACACACACACACACAGACACTCTTCTCAGTGTGCACGCCTGTCTCAAACACTCATTACACACACAACTCCAGCTTGCACTGATAGCCTCACCTGTCACCATCTCTGGTCTACGTTTAAATGTGCAGTCAGCTGTAGTCTACTGTAGTGTGTTGCAGTCAGCTGTAGTCTGCTAGTATTACACACACATTTTCACACACTCTCTGGGATATAAAAAAGCACTCAGCCGCTCTCTCTCCTCTTTGTTCATTTGCGCCCATACAAGGCCTCTGTTTACTCTGCGTGTGTGTGTGTGTGTGTGTGTGTGTGTGTGTGTGTGTGAAATCAGGCAGTATATCTACCATAAAAATAACAATCACCATCAAAGTTCATTGGTTATTAAAAATAAATAAAAAAAATAATAATATAAAAATATACATAATTTAATAGATCAAATAAATGTGTAACAGGAGGCTATTTCCAACCAAAAATAAACATGAAATGTGTTTATTAATGGAAATGTATATTTATGAATGTAATGTTTATTAATATACATGTATATTTATGAATGTAATGTTTATTTCTACAAATGTATATTTATAAATGTAATGTTGATTTTAAGGGGTATCAGTGTGTGGGATTGACGAATGAGCATGTGCAGCCGATCTGTGTGTGTGTGTGTGTGTGTGTCTCACTGTGTGTGTGTGTGTGTGCTAACCTTTACCAATAGCATTCACAGCTAGCTTTCACCAATAGCATTCACTGCTAGCCTGGATCGCAGGCTTGCACCATTCTCCGTTCCCTCACAAAAATAATTACTGCAGTAAGTTATGGGACAGAAAACAACAGTTATACTGTCTGAAGAACAATGCAGTCCAGTGCAGTCCAATGCAGTTGTAGTGTGTTGTGGTGTGTTGTAGTAGTGTGTTGTAGTGTATTGTAGTGTGTTGTAGTGTATTGTAGTGTGTTTTAGTGTGTTATAGTGTGTTGTAGTGTGCTGTAGTGTGCTTGTAGTCTGTTGCACTGTCAGTTTTCTGCGTGATCTTCTAGTCCCTCTGGCAGGTTGCACAGTCTTCATCCTTCTTTCCCATTCAGGAGCCCTGTGTTTGTGTGTGTGTGTGTATGGTGTGTGTGTGTGTGTGTGTGTGTGTGTGTGTGTGTGTGTGTGTGTGTGTGTGTGTGTGTGTGTGTATGAGTTTGTGTGTGTGTGTGTCCACGTTTGTGTGTGTGTGTGTATGTGTGTGTGTGTGTGTGTGTGTGTGTGTGTGTGTGTATGTGTGTGTGTGTGTGTGTATGAGTGTGTGTGTGTGTGTGTGTATCCTCAGCTATCCTGTGCTGTGTGCTGTGTGAGTGTGTCCTCCTGAGCTGTGTGTGGTGTGTGTGTGAGTCCCTCCAGACGCACTCTGAGGCTGCTGGCGGTGTGTGTGTAGAGCTGGCTCAGGTGTGCGTTGGGCAGGTGAGAGGAGTGGAGCTCCGCTAACTTCATCAGCAGGACGTACACACACGACACGTCATCCGCTTCCATGGCCCCCGCAAGCGCTAGCTGGTAGTAACCCATCGCATCAAACGCATCCTACACACACAAACACACACACACACACAATTTTAAAACATGCAAATGTGAATTGATCTGAACTGGTTTTGGTGAAATAAGCCTCTGAACTCTTACAAAGACCAAACTAGGATATTCACTATAGACTAAAATATTCAATTGTGTCCATACTGTTATGTATAGCCACCATGTTATAGTGTGAGTATAGTGTAGCCACCATGCTATAGTGTGAGTATAGTGTGAGTATAGCCACCATGTTATAGTGTGAGTATAGTGTGAGCAGAGCCGGACAGTAACGGAGTACATTTACTTGAGTACAGTACTTGAGTACAATTTTGAGGGATCTGTACTTTACTCGAGTATCATTTTTGGGAAGTACTCATGACTTTACTCAAGTACATTTGAGAGGCAAATATTGTAATCTTTACTCAAAGACATTTCTATCCATAACCGTGAGTACCCGTTACTTCTTCTAAAAAAAAAAAAAAAAAAAAGGAAAAGAAAAATCTCGAAACCCTCAATTTGTTGTTTCCCTCTCAAACTTGATTGGATTGCAGGCACCACTGACTGGGACAGCCTATCAGCAATCACCTTCAGCTTTCCGCCAAAGTCAACTCCATGGTCAGAATTAGATAAGAGACAAAACCATGGATCTAAAACAATGGATGAAGACGCAAGCAGGTTCATCCCGAATGTACCAACCCGTGGCCCCCACCTGCCAGACTATTTCAATTTTCTGAACAAGTTACAGTAATGATAGTTTTCGCTCAAGTGTTTCAATTACAAATTAGTATTTTGTATTTTAAATACATGTATTAGAAATACTGTCCATCCCTGGCAACATGGTAAAAAGATGAAAATGACTTGATTTTACTTTCAATTCCATTTACATTCTCCAAGGTATTAACATTAACATTTTTCATAATGTAGGACGTTTCTGTACATAAATGTAAGCACTGTGGCAGTAGAAATGCAAAATGTAGGCTACTCTTGTACTCTTGATACTCATGTACATTTAAAAACAAGTACTTCAATACTTTTACTTAAGTAGACATCTGACTGTTGTACTTTTACTTGTACTTGAGTAAAATTTAGCAAAGGGTATCTGTACTTTTACTCAAGTAATGAAGCTGTGTACTCTGCCCGCCTCTGAGTGTGAGTATAGTGTGAGTATAGCCACCATGTCATAGTGTGAGTATAGCCACCATGTTATAGTGTGAGTATAGCCACCATGTTATAGTGTGAGTATAGTGTGAGTATAGCCACCATGTTATAGTGTGAGTACTATAACTATACTCTAGAGCAGGGGTCCCCAACCTTTTATGTACCATGGACCGGTTTGATTCCTATTTTTTTTTCACGGACCGGCGGGGACAAGCAAACAAGCCCTGCTTGTTTCCCTGCAACAAGAAGCTTCCATCTGGGGTGATGGAAGACAGTGACACCCTCAGTGTGTTTGAAATGTCCAGTCGATTCTTAATTTGGTCTTAGTTGCAGTCATTGCGGCAAAACCCGGCCCTCGCATAGATATGTGGTGGGAAAGCGTTTTCAGCGCTTTTACGGCTATCTCGGGATATTCTGATTTGGTTTTGATCCAAAACCTGCCAGAGAGGTTTCCTTATACACACTCTTAAGACCACCGTCATTTGCAATTTCGATCAACTGCTCTTCCTCCCTCTTTGCTGACAAGTTAGGACTATTAGGGATATTGACAAATGGGTTGTGGACCCACTCAATGGTTTTGCAGTGGATCTTTGGAGGATGGGAAGTAACGCTCAAACTCATTTGAAAGCGCAACAAGGTGATCGCGCACCAGCTGCGAGAGAAAGGGCCCTGCCTCAGTCTCTCCCTCAACCCCACTACTGTTTGGAACATATCAAATACACCCGGCCCACTTTCGTCGTCCCCACAAATCAAGCTTTCTTTAAATGCAGCGACTTTATCTGCCAGTTTAAAGACAGTCGTCATTCTCCCTGGAGTGACAGGTTGAGGTCATTAAGCAAACGAATATGTCACACAGGTAAGCGAGTTTTAACACCCAGTCCTCATCACTAAAATGTGCAGCTAACGGTGACTTTTTTCTGTAGAAATCTCTGCAGCGACTCTGCTTAACTCAAACTCTGGCCAGTGACCTGCTAAAGATGCTTGTTTTTTGTTGCTCATTCTAGCAGTTTAGCTAACTTTGTGTGACACTACCGTTCGCCAAGAACTGATCAAGTGAAGTGAGATGACCTGAGGCTGCGCAGCGCTGAAGGCAATATGTAAAAGTGTTGAA
>NC_063202.1:13369180-13396680 GCF_017589495.1 Alosa alosa
TGAAAGGGTCTATAACTGGGCTATCAGTGAAATGGAGGAGTAGGGGGAGTAGGAGTAGGAGGGATAATTTTGCGAGTGCCGCGGCGTGTGACGTATGGATAAGGAGGCCGGCTTAAATACCCTGGCGGCGGAAGACAGGTGAGTTAATTGCTGTCAATCATCCCTAAGGGCTCCTCCCGAACTTTGTTTAGAAAACATAATTTGTTTGTGTAGTAGGAAATTTCTTATAAGTAAGTATATATACTCTTTTGATCCCGTGAGGGAAATTAGATCTCTGCATTTATCCCAATCCGTGAATTAGTGAAACAAACTCAGCACACAGTGAACACACAGTGAGGTGAAGCACACACTATTCCCGGTGCAGTGAGCTGCCTGCAACAACAGCGGTGCTCGGGAAGCAGTGAGGTGTTAGGTGCCTTGCTCAAGGGCTTCAGCCGTGCCTACTGGTCGGGGTTCGAACCGGCAACCCTCCGGTTACAAGTCCGAAGTGCTAACCAGTAGGCCACGGCTGCCCCCAATTTTGTTATTTACCATTGTGTGTTGATTGATAGTAGTTGTTTGTTTGTGTAGTAGTGGTTTACAATTATGTGTTTATTGATAGTAGTTGTTTACCGATGGGTGTTGATTGACAGGTAGAGGCTCCCTAGGATCTCGAGAAACTCTCCCTCCAGACGCTTGTCTCGTAGTTGCCGTGCCAACGCCACACAATGTTCGTAGTAAATGATGCTCTGACCATAGAGCATCTGATTAGCATAGTGACGACTCAGGACTTTAGCAACCACCATCTGACCTATGGACACACACACACACACATAGACACAGGTTGCTGTTTGTTGAGATCTGCTAATTTCTACTAATAATGACACCTGACTCCCTGTTTGTATGTGTGTGTGTGTGTGTGTGTGTGTGTGTGTGTGTGGGTGTGAAATTGCTGTTATATGGAAAAATAGCTATTTAGGCAAACTTTAAGGGCTTATAGCTTTTGAATAAGACAACTTACCATTTTGTGGCTGACACTTCTCTAAGTTTAGAAGTTGCATATACGTGCTCTGCATTCAAAATCACTTGAGAACATGCATTTTTCCAATTGGCAAAAAAAAATTAAAAATCCCGGTTGTTTCTATCAATCAGTCATTAGTGGTGGGCAGGACGGTGATTCCGATGTGAGGTCATATCATAGTATAAGCATCTATAGTATACAGTATATAGTATACGTATCTATAGTATACAGTATATAGTATAAGTATCTAAACACACACACACACACACACACACACACACACACACACACACACACACACACACACACACACTCACTTCTGAAGTGAATAGAGTCTGGTGGCTAATGACGGGGAATCCTTTCCAAAACATGCATTGCGACGGGCGCTAACTTTGCTATCATTGGTCCAGTTTAACCAATCATATTGATCAGAGTTTCCTAACGTTACTTCTTACTTCGCCTAAACTTTGCAAACTGAAAAAAATTCTGAGACCATTAAGACTTTTTGAACAGATATGGAATGTCATGATATGGAAACTAACTTGTGCATATGGAATATATCATCTTATGCATATGGAATGTACCATCTCATGCACATGGAATATACCATCTCATGCACATGGAATATACCATCTCATATGGAATATACCATCTTATGCATATGGAATATACCATCTCATGCACATGGAATATACCATCTCATATAGAATACACCATCTCATGCATATGGGAAATATACCATCTCATGCATATGGGAAATACCATCTCATGCATATGAAATATACCATCTCATATGGAATATACCATCTCATGCATATGGGATATACCATCTCATATGGAATATACCATCTCATGCATATGGGAAATACCATCCCATGCATATATAATATACCATCTCATGCATATGGAATATATCATCTCATGCATATACATTGGCCGTTTTTTGACAAACAGAGAACACGTTCTTGTACCAGTTCCATTCAGAATTCTGTGAACCCGGGTGCTATCTAGTGAACTAGCTGCAGTTTCACAATATTTGAAGGGCATCAAGGATGCGTCATCAACAATAGGTGTTGCATTCATTAACAAAAGTTAATTAGATGGAGGAGGATGGGGCAGTGTCCCGTAAAAACGGCAGAAATTAGCAACGTCTGCAGTGTAGTGCTAGTTGACTAGTTTATTTACTCATGGCAACAGTTGATATGGTGACTAGTTTGTTTAGCCATGGCAACAGTTGATATGCTGATTACTAGTTTGTTTACTCGTGGCAACAGTTGATATGGAGGGAAAACTCATGCCGTTAGCCTTCTCCTCTCTGAACGGTAGAATGACCGGTTTACTTAACCGGTTCGAAATGCTCCGAACTACGAACGGTTCAAATGTTGGTTCACAAACTGGAACGGAACGCTCGCGAACTAGAACGGAACGCTCACGAACTGGAACGGAATGGAACCGTCTCTCTGTAGGTGGAAAGGGCTAAGAGATGTAGTGCTGCATTGATGCACAGATCAGTCATGTCATTGTGTGTGTGTGTGTGGTTGTGTGTGTGTGTGTGTGTGTGTGCGTGCGTGCGTGCGTGCATGTGTGTGCGTGAGTGCGTGTGTATGTGTAAACTCACTATGTATGTTCTTGGCGTGGATGGCAATCAGCAGAGCCGTCTCATTGGCTAGTCGAGCTTTATGGCCCTGCCCACTGCTGCTGTAGCTCCTCCCCATCCACAGCAGTGATTGGACGTGCTCCTGGTCTGCCCCGCCTCCTAGCTGCTGGAAGAGGCGGAGCGATCTCCTTAGGAAGCCCTCGGCGACGCCCACTGCACCTGTGCCCAGCGCTAAGCAACCCAGGTTGCTAAGGGCAACAGCCTGGTTGGGGGTGTGGCCACTGTCTTGTGCAAGCCTCAGAGCCATGACCAGATGGGCTCCTGCCTGCGAGGCGTTGCCTAGGCGACGCAAACTCAGCGCCAGCAGCGTGTGCACGACACCTTGGGGGGAGGGGCTATCGGAACCCTGCAGTGACATCAGCAGGGGAGTAAGCTCCGCCTTCGCTCGCTCAGCACTGCCCACTAGAACCAGCAGCCAACCATGGAGAGCCCGGGCTTCAAACTCCTCCTCCTCTCCAAGACAAGACCCCGCCTCCACGGCCTTCTCTGCACTTAGCACCGCCTCCGGCAGAGCCCCATGATGAAGGTACACCCACCTACACACACACACACACTATAACTATTTCAGAAGATATATGGCCTATTTGGCCTTTTGAACCTTGTGTGTTGTGTGTGTGTGTGTGTGTGTGCCTGTGTGTGTGTGTGTGCATGTGTGCATATATGTGTATGTGTGTGTGTGCATGTGTGTGTGTATCGCGTGTGTGTGTGTGTGTGTGTATGTGTGTGTGTGTTTTGTGTGTGTGTGTGTGTGTGTGTGTGTGTGTGTGTGTATGCGTGTGTGTGTGCGTGTGTGTGCATATATGTGTGTGTGTGTGTATGCGTCTGTGTGTGTGTGTGTGTGCATATATGAGTATGTGTGTGTGTATGTGTGTGTGTATGTGTGCATAAATGTGTGTGTGTGTATGTGTGTGTGTGTACTCACGCTAGGCTGATACACAGCTGTCTCTGTTCCTGCAGTTGTCCCTCCTGAGTGGCGATGGTCAGGGCTTGTTTCAGGTACACCAGCGCCTGTGTGGGGATGGAGGCGTGTGTGTGTGTGTGTGCGTGTGCGTGTGTGTGTGTGTGTGGACACCGCTGGCATGCAGGCGTTCTGAGCTGCGCAGGTGCAGATGCAGGCGCATGAGGGCGTGGCCTAATCCACGTGAGGGGGTGGAGTCCAAACTGAGGGCTGCGAGCGCCAAGTGGGGCTGATACCTGCAGGAAGATCCCAAAAGATCAGGATTGAGTGAGTGTGTGTGTTTGTGTGTGTGAGCTTTAGTGTGTGTGTGTGCGTGTGTGTATGTTTGTGTGTGTGTGAGTTTTAGTGTGTGTGTGTGTGTGTGTTTGTGTGTGTGTGTGTGAGCTTTAGTGTGTGTGTGCATGCTCGTTGGACCCTATACCTACGAGCCTACTTCAGTCCATCAGCCTGACCATCACACCAGCTATCACACATGTGATCAATGCTTCGCTAACCTTTGGCACGTTTCCAACAGCGTTCAAAACGGCCTGGGTGACACCGTTACTTAACTCATTGAGTGCCAAAAACGTAATATTATGTGTTTAGCTTTTTTTTTTAATTACGAAACTAGACACTCTAACACACCTTATATGTGATTTTGGGAACTCTGTGATGAATGGAAATGAAATATATGACGATCGAAAACTCATGAAAACGCACAATCTGGACATTTTATCTGGACATTTAATCTTAAAACTCTGCTTTTGATGGTTGCCGCTTTGGGTTGAATCAGTGACACATGCACGTCAGGTCAAAACCAGGCCATTTTCGTGGGTTTATCACTAGGGGGCAGTCTCGCCAGGTCTCGCTAGGTCACTTCGCGGAAACTTTACAGGCAACACTTCATATTTCATCAAAGACGCTACATCTCCATTTCTAGAAATAAAACAGGGATTTTGATGAAAACTAGCCACTGTTTAGCTTGGGATTTCTTAGGAACAGAGGCATATAGAAATAAACGGTTTGTACCCACTGAGAGCTTAAAGTCTCACCTTTCAAACAAGCCATAGTATGTGTCCATAGCTATAACATAGAATATGCTGTGGCTCTACAAAAATCGTCAACAATGATCAAGATTGCTGGCACTCTGGGCCAAAGCTTCCTAAAACAACGCGGCATTCAATGAGTTAAGAAAACTTCTCTCAACCCTGCTCAAGTCGAGAACTACAATCCTATCTCACTCCTACATTTCCTATCCAACGGTATCAAATGAGCAAACAGGTCTCTGAATTCCTTTCACAGAACAACCTTCTTGGTCCAAATCAATCTGGGTTCAAGAGCGGCCACTCAACCGAAACGGCTCTGCTGTCCAGAAGCCAGGGAGTCATCAGTACTCATTCTGCTTGACAATCGGCTGCCTTTGACACGGTTAATCACCGCATCCTTCTCTCCATACTCTGTAACATGGGAATATCCGGTTCTGCTCTCTCCTGGTTTGAATCCTACCTCACAGGACGCTCGTTTAATGTGTCATGGTTTGGACAGCTGTCCACACCTCACTATCTCACCACAGGAGTCCCCCAGGGCTCAGTGCTGGGCCCCCTTCTCTTTGCTATCTACACCACCTCTTTGGGACATATTATCCGTTCGCACGGCTTCTCATACCACTGCTATGCAGACGATACACAGCTCTATCTGTCCTTTCCACCTGATGACCCCTTGGTCTTGGCACAGATCTCTGATTGCCTTTCAGACATATCTACATGGATGAAGGCACACCACCTCCAGCTAAACCTTTAAAAAAACAATCTGCTGGTCCTCCCAGCTAAACCTACTAAACATCATGACATCAACATCAAAATTGACTCCCTGTCTGTTGCACCTACTGTACCAGGGCTGCAATTTAGGAGTTGTGCTCAACAACCAACTAACCTTCTCCGATCATGTTACCTCGGTCGCCCGGTCGTGCCGTTTCGCACTCTACAACATACGGAAAATCAGGACTTACTTGACTCAAGATGCTACCCAACTCCTGGTTCAGGCAATAGTCATCTCACGACTTGACTACTGCAACGCCCTCCTGACAGGTCTCCCAGCCTGCACAGTGAGACCCCTTCAGATGATCCAGAACGCGGCGGCATGCCTGGTCTACAACCAACCCAAAAGGGCTCATGTTAACCCGCTACTCATCCAGCTACACTGGCTACCTATGGCTGCCCGCATCAAATTCAAGTCTCTAACGCTTTCCTTACAAAGTAGTCTCTGGTTCTGCTCATACAGGCATATGCTACCTCCAGACCGTTGCACTCCTCAGACAAACAACGTCTAGCTCTACCAATGGTATGCATCTTCAAAAAACTCCTGAAGACCCAGCTCTTTAGAGAATATCTCCTCTTGTAGCACTACTTACAACTAGCCTTGCTAATAGAATTGTTTTAAAAAGCTTTAAACTGTTTACCATCTTGTAAGTCGCTATGGCTAAAAAGGTGTCAGCCAAATGTAATGTAATGTATTTGTGTGTGTGTGTGTGTATGTGTGTGTGTGTGTGTGTGTGTGTGTATATATGTGTATGTGTGTGTGTGCACACACACACACACACACACACACACACACACACACACACACACACACACACACACACACACACACACACACACACACACACACACACACACACACACACACACACACACACACACACACACACACACACACACACACACCCACACACACACACACACACACACACACACACACACACACACACACACACACACACACACACACACACACACACACACACACACACACACACACACACACACACACACACACACACACACACACACACACACACACACACACACACACACACACACACACACACACACACACACACACACACACACACACACACACACACACACACACACACACACACACACACACACACACACACACACACACACACACACACACACACACACACACACACACACACACACACACACACACACACACACACACACACACACACACACACACACACACACACACACACACACACACACACACACACACACACACACACACACACACACACACACACACACACACACACACACACACACACACACACACACACACACACACACACACACACACACACACACACACACACACACACACACACACACACACACACACACACACACACACACACACACACACACACACACACACACACACACACACACACACACACACACACACACACACACACACACACACACACACACACACACACACACACACACACACACACACACACACACACACACACACACACACACACACACACACACACACACACACACACACACACACACACACACACACACACACACACACACACACACACACACACACACACACACACACACACACACACACACACACACACACACACACACACACACACACACACACACACACACACACACACACACACACACACACACACACACACACACACACACACACACACACACACACACACACACACACACACACACACACACACACACACACACACACACACACACACACACACACACACTCACGCTCACACACACACACACACACACACACACACACACACACACACACACACACACACACACACACACACACACACACACACACACACACACACACACACACACACACACACACACACACACACACACACACACACACACACACACACACACACACACACACACACACACACACACACACACACACACACACACACACACACTGCGCTGCAGCTGTAGGCCCTTGGCGGCGCCGCCGCCTGGCCTCCGCCTCCTCCAGCTGTGTGGGTGTGTCCAGCAGACTCAGCAGGTCTTCACACGACTCCTCCTCCCATTCCGATAACTCCTCCCACAAGGGCGCGTCGTCCTCCAGGGGCTCTGCCTCCCTGAACGTCTCGTCCATGCAGAAGGACATACACTCACCCGCGCCGGACACACTCCCCACAGAACGCCCGAGGGATCTCTGGGAGGCAGCGAGGGAGGGGCGGGGCCAAGTCCAAGAATGGCGCGGTGGGGGTGTGTCTACAGTCTGCTGCATGGAGTTGGCCTGAGGGTCTGAGAAGCAGAAAAAGAGTGTGTGTGTGTGTGTGAGTGTGTGTGTGTGTGTGTGAGTGTGTGTGTGTGTGTGTGTGTGTGTGTTTTGAGTGTGTGTGTGTGTGTGTGTGTGTGTGTGTGTATGTGTGTGTTTAAGTGAACTTTGTAAACTCATACAGCAGGCCTAATTGTAGACAGAATGTCCAATCAATGTACATTAAGCAAACCTCCCAACAGCTACAACCCATGCACTCTAGCATACAGGCGCTAGCACCCATGGGCATTAGCATACAGGCACTAGCACCCATGGACATTAGCATACAGGTGCTAGCATCCATGGGCATTAGCATACAGGCACTAGCATCCATGGGCATTGGCATACAGGTGCTAGAATCCATGGGCAGGGCATTAGCATACAGGCCCTAGCATCCAAGGGCATTAACATACAGGCCCTAGCATCCATGGGCATTAGCAGAAAGGCTAACTTTAATGCATGTGGTCACTGGTTACTGTATACAAACACGCACACACACACGCACATACCTGGTTTAGGAGTACTTTTGATGTATGTGAAGTCAGATTCATCCAGTTTGTCTGCATTGAAAAAACACTATTAGTGTCTGTGTGTGTGTGTGTGTGTGTCTGTGTGTCAGCATGCTGGCTGTTTGAATATGTGCTTACAGCATGTGCATTCTCATGTGTGGCGCAGATAAGTGGACCTGTCGGGCTATGCATGCTGTACAAGTCTACAGTTCTACATAAAGTGCCTATCGTAATGCTATGCTATCATAATGCTATGCTGTACTGCATAAAGTGCCTATCATAATGCTATGCTAATATAATGCTATTCTGTACTGCATAAAGGGCCTAGCATAATGCTATGCTATTATAATGCCTATCATAATAGCGCACCTTCTAAAAATAGCCAACAGGTCGCCTGCAGATCATGCTCTAAAAACACGCTCCATTGTGAAGTTTTCAATGGATATTTAAAGGACAATTCCGGTGTGATTTTCAAAGTGTGTTGAAACATGATGCAGTGCTTAACATTATGTCTCAAAGCTCATCTCGGCTTGTCCACTGCACTCAGAAATCACGCCAGTTAGCCCGATGCTACCAACAGTTTTTGATAGGGGCCTCAGGCATCGGCCTAGTCATGCAAATAAATCACTGTTTTACACCATTTATGAGGCTCAAAGTAGCTCCATACTTCATTGGTAGACTTCCGAGGGCCTTGACATTTAAAACGAGACATTGAGTACTTTGAAAAAGCACTGGTAGTTTATTTACAAGGCGATTTGTACAGACAGTTTACCTTAAGGAATTTTACTGTTTGTATGCATCTTGAATTTAGTCCACGACAAATCGAAAGTTTAATGAAAATGAACAGGTATGATAAGGGTTCAGATTCCAAAAATAATTCCGTGGAAATGCATGGATTCCAGTTGCTTCCATGCTATCATAATGCTATGCTAATATAACGCTATGCTGTACTGCATTAAGGGCCTATCATAATGCTATGCTATCATAATGCTATGCTGTACTGCATAAAGTGCCTATCATAATGCTATGCTGTACTGCATAAAGTGCCTATCATAATGCTATGCTATTATAATGCTATGCTGTACTACATAAAGTGCCTATCATAATGCTTTACCATCATAATGCTATGCTGTACTGTATAAAGTGCCTATCATAATGCTACGCTAATATAATGCTATGCTGTACTGTATAAAGTGTCTATCATAATGCTACGCTAATATAATGCTATGCTGTACTGTATAAAGTACCTATCATAATGCTATGCTGTACTGCATTTTATCTTTGAAATTAATGATTAAAGGATTTTACTTGTATATTGAGCCATATACTAGTGTAACCTACACCACTGCCATGTATGAACTGTAATGCAAACTTACTTAGAACTAGAACTGTAACTGTAACTACTTAGAAATGGTAACCAACTTTATAAGAATTAGACCTGAGTTCATGATGCATCCTGTGTGTAGATTGAATTCAAAATTATGCTATCATGTCTGCGTTTTGTTTCTTTTCTTATGTTATTTTATTTCCATTGTATCCAACACTCTGTAAAACATCTTGGAGTTGACTCGACTCCATTGTATCCAACACTCTGTAACACATTTGGGACTTGACTTGACTCCATTGTATCCAACACTCTGTAACCTGACTGGGTTTGTGGGGGGAGGCGCCTTTCATAGAATTATTATTTTCTTTTATTTTTTTCCAATCTTGTGTTCTTAGTACTGAGGTCATTTATGGTAGTTTATCGAACCTCCACCTTTTATTCTGAAATCAATATTTGTCTGATATAAACTTTTCACTTTTCACTATACTATAACCTTAATCTCTGCTGTTCACTATACTATAATCTTAATCTCTGCTGTTCACTATACTATAATTTTAATCCCTGCTGTTCACTATACCATAATCTCTGCTGTTCTGATTCCCATGTATATAGGACATGGGTATTTCTGTGTTTAGAAGCTAGTGTTTTGGTGATTCTACAGATTGTCACGGTGAAACCAAGGCTTGCACCAACTTTATAACCTCAAGTTATAACCTCAACTTTACAACCTCAACCCTCAAGAGGTGCCTACAACCTTTAATAAATACTTATGAAATTGTATCTTAGCTTTTGACATGCAGTTTATAATTGTAGCTTAATTGTAGCTTTTGGCATGGCGTTTATAATTGTAGCTTTTGGCATGGCGTTTATAATTGTAGCTTTTGGTATGCCGTTTATAATTGTAGCTTTTGACATACCGTTTATGACTAAAATATACAAATAACTGATGTCTAACAAATTCGGGTGTTACCTGCAGAGGGCAGTACAGTATGAATGTTTTATAAAATGAAAAGATTTTAGTGAAAGTAAGTAGTGTGTGTGTGTGTGTGTGTGTGTGTGTGTGTACTGTATGTGTGTGTCTGTGTGTGTGTCTGTGTGTGTGTGTGTGTGTGTGTGTGTGTGTTACCCATTCTGTAGACAGTGCTGATATCTGAGGCACAGAGCTGTTTCAGGAGGTGTGTGTGAGAGTGTGTGAGAGAGGGCTCGAGCTGATAGAGGTCTTCTCTCTCCTCCACAGTCATAAACTGCAGCTCTGGACTCCTGTAGAAACATACACGCACAGACACACACACACACACATACACACACGTGACAGAATTGCCTTGGGTCAACCACACACATACGTGACAGAAATGGCACAGTCTTCAAACATCACTTCGTGTGTGTGTGGGGGAGGGGGGTTGTATATGTCTGTATGTCTATGTGTATGTATGTTTGGGGGGTATATGGGGGGCTCAAATGACTCGGACAACTCCATAAGAAAACAAAAGGGAGGAGGCATAACATTACAAATGAATGATTATTTATGGAGTTTATTTCCTCAAAAAAACCCTGATGGTCAAAAGATGTGCGGAGTCACGTGGGATCACCCGAGCAAGATGGTCGCATAGTTGGAGCTCTCCCGTGAACCCATCAAAGTTATCCGAAATTCGCTAGTAAAGTGTGTGCAGTCGACATACTTGGTTTTATAAGTTGATATTAATAGCCTACAGTTTAAGTGTCTGACGGTTTGTCGTCGTCGAGAAGAAATACTGAAAAAAAGCACTGTCGAGCTAGAAAATACTGCAAAAAAGGAGCACTGAAAATGTTAGCTATGCAAGCTGACTACCAATGCAGGAGCTAGCAAAGGAGATATGATGCCAATGCTGGGCTACGAACAGATCTGGATAGTGTTTTGCTCAGGCTGGATGAAGCTGAAAATCAAATCTCTCAGCTAGAGGATGACAACCATGAGCTCTGCCAAAAAGCAGATAAAACGGCTATGAAGTGCGAGGAACTACATCGGGCTGTTGAGGACGCTGCCAATAGAGACAGGCGACAAAACCTGCGGCTTATTGGTCTGAAAGAAAAGCTAGAGAATGGTAAACCGTCAGAATGTGTGAAGACTGATGGGCTTGAGCTTGATGGGTCGCAGTTGCAAAGAGTGCACCGTGCTCCGGCACCTGTGCCCTCCCAGACCAATAATAATTTGATTTCTCAGTTTTCTGGAACGAGAGAGTGTTGACAGCTGCAAAGAAGTAAGGAACAAGGAGGAGATCGTATGGAACGGATGCAAGCTGTCATTATTATGACCACCGCGCAGCAAAGCAGGCGGTCATATAGGTTTAGTCAGATTTTTTCTTTTCTTTTTTTTTCTTTTTCAAATGTCCAAATTTCCATCAAGGATTCCCGACACTGAAAGACCGGGGTAGACGAAACTTGGTGGGCATGTAACCCCATATGGATAGCATGGAACCATCGTTTTCGTTTTGATCTGTAGCCCCCCCCTGGACTGCACCCCCCGAAAGGAGGGTAGGGCAGACACAGTTTTCTGTGAATATCTCGAGAACCGTGAGGTTTAGGAGGACCATTTTTTTTTGTATGTTGATCTCAAGGGGCCATGTCAACCCATTCCATAACCACACATTTCATGTATAGCGCCACCTAGTTAAACACAAAAAAGTAAAAATGAGGTGTTGTAATCGCAGGTATCTGTGACCTAACATAGTCAAAACTGCACAAAATTGGAAGTGTAGGATCATTATGACACCCTCTGAATGCACGCCAAGTTTCGTGGAATTCCGTTCATGGGGGGCCACACAATAAATTAATTTATGTTACTATACACCAACTGGCCTGTAGGTGGTCGGAGACAGTTTTCTGTGAATATCTCGAGAACCGTAGGGCCTAGGAGGTCCACCTTTTTTGTATGTTGGTCTTAAGGGGCATGTCAACCCATCCCATTACCACTTATTTCATGTATAGCGCCACCTAGTTAAAAATTAAAAAGCCAAAAATTAGGTGTTTTTATCACAATATCTCTGGCTGACATGGTCAAAACTGCACGAAATTGAAAGTGTAGGATCATTATGACACCCTCCGAATGCATGCCAAATTTTGTGAACTTTTCGTTCATGGGGCCTTACAATAAAATAATTTATGTGTACATTTAGTGACCGTACACCAACAAGGATTCCCGGACACTGAAAGACCGGGTACACGAAACTTGGTGGGCATGTAACCCCACATGGATAGCATGGAACCATCGTTTTCGCTTTTGATCTGTAGCCCCCGCTGTACTGGACCCCGAAAGGAGGGTAGGGCAGACACAGTTTTCTGTGAATATCTTGAGAACCGTGGGGCCTAGGATGACCAATTTCTTCCGTTATGTTTGCCTCCAGGGTCATGTTAACCCATTCCATGTGCACACATGTGCATAAACAGATACACACACACACACATACATTCACAGTAATCATATATTATGACACATACTCACACAGTAGACATATGTACGCATGCATGCACATGCACAAACACACATACGCAAACAAACACACAAGCACGCATTACACACACACACACACACACACATAAACATAAACGTGTACACGACACATGCACACAATTCAAGAATTTCTTAGAATTATGAACAGGCAAGATGGGGGTGGGGTTGTATAAAATGAATTTTACATGTGAAATCTATGAACTAATCATGTTTTGGTACTTGTTGTCTAGCAGATACCAGTGAGAATTGAGTGTGGATAATGCAATTTAGTGAGACAGTTAGAATCATGTAGGCCTTTCAGCGTGATTTATTTTTGTGGAAAAAATGTGTTGGACTGGGCGGCGGTCATATTTTGTACCGCTCTGCGGTACATCTAGTTCCCAGATATGACAAGAGAGACGGCGGAGAAGAGGAGAAAGTTTAAAGATGTGCGGAATCGTCTACATGATCTTGACGTGCGTTTCATCCTAGCGTATCCAGCGGACCTTTACATGGCAGGGGAAAAGAATGAAGTTCGACAATGACAGAGAGGCTATAGACTTTCTTAATAGAGAGTCGAAGGTGCAAGGATCGCCGAACAAGACGACAGAGCAGGAGCCTGCAGTTGAATAGCCTAATTTACATGTAACTATAGGCCTACTTGGCTACCATTGAATCAACTAAGTTTTGGATCCGAGGGTGAACAGCTGAAATGGGGGCAATAACGTAAGGATATTTCTTATCATGCCCCTTTTATGATTTTTATTATTTTTATAATTGTTATTTTCTTTATTATCCGCTTGTTTTTTGCCCTTCGGTTAAAGAACAATCTGCTGCTTTCAAAGGCAGAGTAGCCTAGCCTAGGAAAAGCCTGACGTCAACATGCAGCCAATGCATGGCCTATGGCGCCTCCTTTTGAATATTTTCTTTCGTCCATGTAGCCTATAAACCACATTGTTTAAAAATAAGATAACTTTGCCAATATATGTAGCTTGGGCTAGATTCTGTGTAGAGATTGAGGAAATTATTTTTATGTTTGCTTTGGACTGTTTAGAAAAGATGCTTTGACGGGTTTGATGGTGGGGTTTCTGATGATGATGACCACTTCATCATCATGGGCCGTTTTTGTGGGTGGGTATGTGATTGTTTTCCATGTTCCCTGTTCTAAAAGGGTTTTGAGTGTCGTTTATTGTGTGTTAACTTTTTTGATTGGCAGCTGGGCAGCACCCTCTCTTTTTCGTTTCATTTTACCCTCATTTTCTGTTGATCATTTATATAGGCCTAGGCCGACATGTGGTGAGAATTTTTCCATTTCTTAAGTCATGAGTAACTGTGAGAATAGTGTCCTGGAACGTGAATGGACTACAAAATCCCATTAAGAGAAAGAAATGTTTATCTTACCTTAAGTCTCAACAAGTTCACATTGCTTTTAAACAGGAGACCCATGTGACTGAGTCGGAGGCAGTTAAATTAAAAAGAGACTGGGTTGGCCAAATTTATCATTGCTCATATTCCAGTAACAAACATGGAGTAGCTATTTTAGTGCATAAGAATCTGAATTTTCTCTTTATAAAAGAGCAAAAAGATGAAGAAGGAAGAGTTATATACGTAGAAGCTAAGATTAATGGAGTAAAAGTTAATTTATGTAACATCTATGCTCCAAATGTGGAAGACCCAGGTTTCTTCCATAACATAAACAAAATAGCAGAAAAGGTGGATGGATAAAAGGTGGATATACAGTCATAGCTGGGGATTTTAACCAAGTACTAGATGGAGCCTTAGATAAAACCACTTTTTCCAATCACATTCCAAAAGATAGAATGGCCATTGAGTTGTTGATAGAGGATATAGGCCTGACAGATATTTGGAGACTTGTCAACACAAAAGATAGAGAATACACATTTTACTCTCACAAACCTAAATCTCACTCCATAGATAGATTACTTCTTGATCAGTAATGATCTGGTTAACAGTGTTTCTGACTGCTCGATAGGCCCTATAGCACTGACTGATCATGCGACAGTGCATCTAGGATTAGTAATGGGGACAGATGGCAATAAAGGAAGTAGGTGAAGAATGAATGTTTCTCTGCTTCAAGACCCATTATTCAATAGTCAAATTGAAGAAGAACTTGATCATTTCTTCTTGGTGAATATGGGTACAACAGATAGAGTTGGAACAGTTTGGGAAGCCTCCAAAGCTTATATCAGGGGAAAGATTATAGCACATTCCAGTAAGAAAAAAAGAGAGCAAATGCGACAATTAAAAGAGCTACAATCACAACTTAAGGACTCTGAGAATTTATTGGCTCAGAAACATAGTGATCTCCTACTGAAGCAAGTATGTGACTTGACATTTAAATTGAATGAAATCTACAATAGAAAGGCAGAGTATGCCCTATTTAGACTTAAAAATAATTACTATGAGAGTGGGGAAAAATCTGGAAAATTATTAGCCAGACAGATACGGCAAAAAGAGGCTAGTTACGTTATACCAGTAATTAAAAATAACAAACAACCAGTTATATTAAAAAGTGTTTGAGGTTTCTAAACCAGTTATATAAATCTGGAAGGAAGGAGCTAATACAATACTTTTTTCTCTAAGATTCAACTGCCAGAAATGTCAGAGGATCAGAGGATGTTATTAGATCGCCCTATATCAGTAGATGAAGTCAAAAGTGCAATTTCATCAATGAGGATTGGGAAATCACCTGGTTTGGATGGTTTTCCATCAGAATATTATAAGAAGTATATTGACAAACTGGCTCCCATCTTAACAGAAGTGTATAGAGAATCCTTTTCAGTGGGTAACCTACCAGATACGTTTAATGAAGCGTTGATATCTTTAATTCTCAAGAAAGATAAAGATCCTATGGATCCAGGGAGCTTTAGACCTGTTAGTCTTATTAATGTAGACTGCAAAATCCTGACAAAAGTTCTTGCTACTAGGCTAGAAAATGTTTTGCCACATTTAGCACATCCTGGTCAGGTAGGCTTTATAAAAGGCAGATCATCTTCAGATAACGTTAGACGTTTACTTCACCTCATGCAGATTAATCATAATAAAAATACGCCTATAGCCGCCATATCTATGGACGCCCAAAAGGCATTCGATAGAGTGGAATGGAGCTTCTTGCATTACATTCTCCATAAATTTGGATGTGGAGACAGTTTTGTCAAATGGGTGAATGTAATATATTCTGACCCAAGGGCAGCAGTAATGACAAATGGCATGATATCACCCTTCTTTAAGTTAACATGTGGGACAAAACAAGGAGATCCTCTCAGTCCACTGCTATTTACAATGTTTCTAGAACCCTTGGCCGCTGCCATTAGGGCTGAGAGCAGTATTAAAGGGGTTTTACATGGGGAGGAGGAACACAAAATGTTCCTTTATGCGGATGACATTTTATTGATTATTGAGGATCCTCTAATATCAATCCCTAACATACTAGCCACAATAGAAGCTTTCTCAAAACTGTCAGGCTATAAAATAAACTGGCAAAAATCTGAATGCATGCCAATATCAAAAGGATGCAATCAATCTATACTAACCAACTTTTAGTTTAAATGGGTCAATACTGGAATGAAGTACTTGGGTATTAAGTTGTGTCCAGCCTTGGAAAACATAATTGCTATGAATATGTCACCTTTAATTAAGAAAATTAAGTTGAATTTGGAGAAATGGCGGCTGATTAATTTGACTATGGGGGAAAATTAGTATCATAAAAATGGTGGTGGCTCCACAATTTAATTACATCTCTATAATGATACCAGTAACAATTTCTGATGGAATATTTAAGCAATATAATATAAGTTAATTACAGAGTTCTTATGGAATGGAAAACGGCCTAGAATTAGACTAAAGAAACTACTATCTTCACGAGATTGTGGTGGATTAGCACTTCCTAATGTGGAACTGTACAGCATAGCTTTTGAGATGAATAAACTGGCAAGACATTGGGGAACCTACTTATCTGGTCCTGGGTGGATTCAGATGGAGGAGGTGCTTGCATGCCCATATAGTGTTGTTGAACTATTATCACAGGAAAATACAGAAAACCAGACAATGGGAAGAAACTTAATTCTGCGGCATTCACAATGGGCATGGGCAAAAGCACACAAGATATTGGGTGTCTCACAATACAAACAAAGCTATTCCTCAATATGGAATAATCCCTCAGTTTGTATTGCAAAAAAGGCTTTTACTTGGCAATCATGGCTGGCGAAAGGCGTACGAGTAATTAAAGATCTGTACAGGGAGCAATTATTTATGTCATTTGAGGACCTTAAAGAGCAATTCCACTTAACAGATAGAGGGGATTTTTGGAAGTATTTGCAGCTGAGAAGTAGTGTGGGGTCTGTGTTTGGATTGAGAAGAAAGGAGGACAAAGAAAATGTGATACAGGGTTTCCTTAATTCTCCACATATTCTACACTCAGCTTCAGTATTCTATAAGAAGATGTCAAGTATTGAGACCAAGATGTGTGAAGGCTTAAGAACTATATGGCAGAACAATTTTGGTCAGGACATAGATGAGGACTCATGGCAAGATGTTATTTAAAATGTAGGAAGGGCTACAAGAGATGCTAGGAATAAACTCATCCACTATAAAATTGTTCATAGATATTATTTTACTCCTAATAAATAATTTAAAAATGGGGTTAACCAAGGACAATAAATGCTGGAAGGGTAACAGGGAAGTGGGTACATTTCTCCATGCTCTGTGGGATTGTCCCTTAATGAAGCCTTTTTGGAAGGCAGGGCTCCAAAAGTTTGAAAACGGGCTCAGACAACCCCTGCCAGAATCCCCACAACTATGCTTGTTGGGGGATACATCTCAAATGCTACCTAACCTTGCCAGAAGCTGGTGTAATGGTGACAGGTTTCATGGTAGCAGCTAGAATTATTCTGCGTAAGTGGAAGAGCCCACACCAGAGGTTGCAGAATGGCTCAAACTTATGACAGAGACAGCCGCTTTTGAACTGATGATTGGGAGGGTGCAGAATAATCCAAGCAGAAATAGCCAAGCATGGCTGTATTTTGATTACAGCATTGGTACAAAAGATACTAGGAAATGTAATGAATAAGTGTATATGTGCAGGGGCGGTTCTAGGGGCGGGGCCACAGGGGCCCGGGCCCCATCTGAAATCTCATTGGCCCCTGACTGGCCCCTGTACCGTCAATCATCAATAATCTAAGTGTCAAACTTGTTGAGAACGACGATCAGAGATGGAATTCCATTCCCAAACAACTGGTGGCAGTAATGCACCTATGAAGCTTGAAAGCTAAAGCACACAGTGAACTGTAAAAGAAAGAATACATTTGGCTAACCAGAAATTTCTCTGCTAATGTGAAGAAACGATACATTTGGCTCACGGAAGTATCAGCTAATGTGAAGAACCGATACATTTGGCTAACGAAAGTATCAGCTAGAATTCTAACGCGAAGAACCGATGGCAGCGTTTCATCCTCCACAGAAGTTTCTTGGTGAGTCACAAATCTCTATGTTGGTTATCATCATGTGAAAGGGACGTTTATTTGTTGCTGTCACAATATGTTAAGTTTGTCAATTAAATTACGAAGCAGCAGCAAGCTTGCAGTGAACTGTTAACTGACTTAGTCAGTGAACTGTTAACATTAACTTAACGTTAGGTTACTTGAGTTGAGGTTTGATTGTTTGTTAGCATGCTGATTTTAAATAGTGTTATATGAAATGCAGAGAAATGGACATCCTGTTTGTTTGGGGTCTGAAATTAATAATATTACATGTGCTAGTGCGCCTTACCAAATGTAAGTAACGTTCGATTTTTTTTGCTTGAGGAAAACGTTTGGCAGCTGCTAACATGAACATGAGAATACCAGAGGTGGAAAAAGTATGAAAATATTGTACTCAAGTAAAAGTACCAATACCTTGATGAAATATTATTCAAGTACAAGTTAAAATACCGATCTGAAAATGTACTCAAGTAAAAGTAAAAAGTAGTTCATTTAAAATGTACTTTAAGTAAAAGTTACTTAGTTACTTTTTTTTTTTTTTTTTTGGGGTACCAGAAGAACTAGTTTTACCAGAGACTTTCTAATGAGGAGATACAGCACTCAAAAAAATCCTCCATAGTAATGCATGGGGTTAGTTTGTAACGCATGATTGTCTACACATATCACAACCCTTCCACGGCAAAAAACGCCGACATGTGAACACATTGAGCCAATCATGTGGTGTGTTGTAAAATACATTGAGCCAATCAAGTGGTGTGCTGTGAAGACATGATAAGACACACGATAAGTGCCCAAAAAGTGTTGCAATATGGCCGCCGAGTGGAGGTACTTGCCTGATAAGGACGTTGAGAAATGGAGATCTATGTGAAAAATCACCGGAGTTCTCCTTTAAGTTTGAGCAGTAGTTGATTTTCAAAGTTAGTTGCACTCATCCTTGGGTCGCTTTGCAGTGAACAGTAATCCAGCACAACAGGCTTCTGCAAAATTCCAGAATTGAATTGAAACTGGCTCTTAAATTCCAATTCAATTCTTGAATTTCTCTTGCATTTCAATTGAGGTAGCAAACAGGAAGCAGAATTGCAATTCGAATTGTGCACAACCCTGCAGCACAACTGAAAAGCCCCTCACAGGCAGCTGAGGCAGGCAGGCCAATGTTGAGTTGCAGAGAGTTTTTTTTATATTTGGAAACGAGCAGAAGGTTCAGCAGATTAAAGGGCGTCGAACTGGTGGGGGGGGGAAGTGGGAAGTATAGGGCCCCAATGGAGGAGAGGGCCCTTGAAAAGTGGAATACAGGGGGCACAACATTTTCACCAGGCATTAGTAATAACTCAGGTTATCCACACATAAAAAATCCAAACAACTCCATAAGTAGAGTCATGTGTAATGAAGTGGAATAACACAGGGAAAAAGTATTGAACACGCTAAGAAAAAGCACTAAGGCAAGGAAAGGGAAGGAACGAGCTGGAATCTGTAAGTAGTTAGAGAGTAGTTATCCTTTCTATCTGTGCAAATTAATATAAGCTTGGTTAGTAGCCTACATATTGATGGGCTATAAAAAGGTTTTTCATTACCAAGGTGTCACACAAGAAACATTTCATGATGGATAAAAGCAAAAGCTCTCCCAAGACCTTTGCAACCTTATTGTTGCAAAACATATCAATGAAACTGGTTACAGATGCATTTCAAAACATCAGAATCTTCCAGTAAGCAGCATGGGAGCCATTATCTGGAAGTGGAAGAAACATCACTGCATCATCAACCGGCCATGCACAGGATCTCCTCGTAATATTTCTGACCAGGGAGTCAGAAGGATAGTCAATTCCAAGAGCCAAGGACCACTCGGAGAAAGCTCCAGAAAGACTTGAAGGCAGCTAATTCAATTAAATAGTTCTGGAAGTAACTAAAGATCAGGATTCACAAGAGGGACCCCTGGAATGTGTTTAGAACAATGGGCCAAAATCAGACCTGATACTGCGACCAATAAGTTTTGTCATACAGGAAATGTCTTGAAGCTGTCTTTACAAACAAAGGCTTTTCCACAAAGTATTGAAGAAATTTTAGTAGGCACGTTCAATACTTTTTTCCTGTGTCATTCCACTTTAATACACAAAACTCTTGTTTGGATTTTTTATATGTGTGTTAATATAATGTGTGGTGAAAATTTCGAATAGACTCACTGGAAGTTTAGGCTAATTACTGGGGAAAAGAAAAACCTCCAATACTTATTTCCACCATATATTTATTTTACCTGAATATTTTAACTTCCAAATTAAATGTCAAAATGAATGTCAGACGAAATGTAAAGTTTGACTGACTGGATTTTGTATACAAAACAGTGAAAACTGTGTAAGGTCACTCTCACTCTCCCTTGCTAAAGAGCTAAATGGTTTAGTCCGCCTGCTATCGATTCATAAGGTAGTCTATCTTTTGTTTATTTAGTTGAGCATGTAGTGAAATCTAATTGTCATCTCCTTTACTCTGCTAGTAGTGGACCCTCAAACTGCTAATTGTTTTGCTTTCTTATCTCTGCTGGTGCAATGTCTTTCTCGATGAAAGCCAAGTCAGGTTACTAAAAACAAAGGCCAAAACAGGGAAAAGAGAGACATCAAAATGAGGGGAAACAACTGCTAATAAACTTCTTTCCAAAGAAAGGTGAACACAAACGTCAAAACACGAAATCCCATGGTGTTTACTTAAATATCTCCACAATCATTAGTGCTAAAACGAACTGAGACAACCGATTGGAATAGCGGAAAATAGGTAAAATCGGTTAGGCTAATCTGATGCATTTCGTGATCCAGTCTCCATCACTTTCATAAAGACTGCATGGCGCCAGCTTGATTCATGTCCTGGTGTAGGCTACATGCTGATCATTATCACTAGGCTAGTGGTTTAGGGCGCGATTTTTTTCTTTCCCTTTCTGTTTTCGTTAGTCTTAACTTTTTTTTTTACTCAAGTAACGGATGGGATTTTTGATGTAGCGAAGTACAATACTTCACTCAAAATGTAATCAAGTAAAATTTAAAATACCGATTTTATAAACTACTTAAAAAATACAAAATACACAGAAAAACTACTCAATACAGTAACGTGAGTAAATGTATTTCGTTACTTTCCACCTCTGGAGAATACATGCCTAATAGCTAACGCTACGTTTTTGTAGTTAATGTGAGCTATCATTGCAAAGTTATTAACCACTATTCTGAGTTTATTTGATTCATGGGCTTCGCATGAATTCTGTCTCAAAGTGTTAGGACAAGGAGAGTTTCATTGAGATAAATTGGTTAAATTTTCTACTCTATTCACTCAAGCTTTATATGATTTAAAAAAAAATAATAACTGGTTTTACAGTTGCCAGACAACATGCTGAATACAAGCATGGATTTTGTGAAACACGCATTTGTGTTTCACCTACAGACTGGGATGGCGTAGGAGCTGGTGACTTCAACCCACAGTCTTCAGAACCACCAGTCACTAAGCATAGCTGCTCCTAATAGTATGATGCTATTTCCTATTGCCACTACAGTGAGCATATTTTGTCATTCATTTTAGAAACGCCAGGTTGACAGTGGGTTATTAAAGTTAATAACAATTAAGTTACTCAAACTTGTTTCATTTTCATCTCTCCAGACATTTCCCATTCTAGAGCAGATGGTTCTGTGCAACCTCTCCTAAACTGGTATTCCGCAAGATGCAGCACAGAAATAGGAAGAGGCCACTCAATGACTTCTGAAACAAAGACTTCAAATGGTAGGAATATTCCATCTTTAGTGTTTTGCTACCCCTTCCGTAATTTTAAACTTTCAAATGACCCATCGTCAGTCTTCAAATCAGAATCAGGCTTTTCTAACTGGAAGCAAGACGTCGGCTTCAAAGACCATTCCAAATAAGTTGTTGAAAAAATTGTGTAAATATGATGTAGTTGTTGCTCACATGCTGTGTATGTGTGTGTGTGTGTGTTTGTTTTAATGTACGCAAACTGGCAGTGAAAGTGGTTATCAACAAAAGGGGAAACAGTTAAAGTAAAACTTGTTTAATTGAACGAAAAATGTGTGTATGATGATGTATGATTTCTGTTTAAAATATCAATGTATTTCCACTGAAGTGTCTATTATATTTTAGTTTTATATTGTGTTTTCAATGCACATTATAAATAAATGGGAAAATTGTTAAGAATTGTATTGGCTTTTTTATTTTTTAGCATTTAGCATTCAAGTATTTGAACAAGGTAAGACTGGTGAAATGTATGCACCTTACTGCTGTGGTGTAGTCTAGTTAGCTGTAGTGGGTATACTGTGATCAACCCCAAATATTAATACCTATCCTTGTCTGTTTTAAGTGGGTATACTGAAATGGTGATGCTTTTTAAGTGGGTATACCAGAGACTTTCTAATGAGACACAGCACTCAAAACATCCTCCATAGAAATGCATGGGGTTATTTTGTATGGCCGTTGTCTACACATATCCCACCCCTTCCTCGGCAAAACGTCAACATGTGAATAGATTGAGCCAATCATGTGGTGTGATGTGAATACATTGAGCCAATCATATGGTGTGTTGTGAAGACATCATGCCAATCATGTGTTGTGAACTCGCCGCTGGAGCAAGATTGGTGTCGTGAAGCCTTGCGCACGGACATTTCTGCCGAATAGGATGCCCGATGAGTGCCCAAAAAGCGTTGCAATATGGCTGTTGAGTGGAGGGACTTGCCTAAAAGGACTTTGGGTATACTGCGTATAGTCCTGCATATCACATAGACAACGTGCCTCTGCATTACTGAACAAGGGATTTTCTGTGTATGGATGTTGACCTGTTCTTGGCCCCTCAGTGTATGATGTGGCCCCTTTATGGCCCCTGTCTCAGAAAAATCCTAGAACCGCCACTGTATATGTGTGTTATAAGTGTATAATTGGGTGTGTAATGAGGAAAGGGGTGCTGTGAGGGTGAATGTGAGCTGCCTTTAAGTTGTTGTTTTTTTGTTTTTTTTGTTCTATGTTTGTTTTTGTTTTGTCTTTCCCTCAGGTATGGGATGTTTTGTTGTATGCCTGTGATTTAATGTTTGTGAAATTGTAAAAATTAAAACTTTAATGACAAAAAAAAAATGTGCATGGGGGGGTGCAATACCGATCGCCAGTACTCCGAGAGGCTAGAAAACGGGGGTATATTTCATCAGCAGTAGCTACAGCAGTGGTTCTTAAACGTTTTGTCTGGCGACCCCCTAAAAGACATGGGCAAAGTTTCGCGACATCCTTCTCTCAAAATGTTGCGAGAAAATGTCTTCTCTCATAGGTAGGCTATGTCAACACCAAAGTCATTATGTCAATGGTAGCATTTGACTAAAAACCTTTAGGTCCTTAATAGATAGATAGATAGATAGACTTTATTGATCCCTAGGGGAAATTGAAGGTCACAGTAGCATACAGACAACACACACACACATTCAATAACAGCAGAAAAAGTAATTAAAAGTATATAATATAAAAAAACACAACTAAGCAATAAGGACTGTAGAAGAAAAAGAATATACTAAATATGCAAAATACAAATTATACTAAATAAAACTTAATCAAAATCAATTCTAAAAAACAGTATCCACATAGTGGGTGAATAATCAATCAGGTGCTCTTGCAATGACTGAAGCAGGGACTGAGCCTGTGGTTCTCAGTGCATAAGGTAAGGTAAGGTGCTCTGTCTGAATGAGTGTCATGGTGATGGTGCAAATGAGTAAGTCAAACAGTGCAAGAATAAATCTATATATCTATATATAAATAACTATATTAAGAAAGGTATGTGGCATGGAGGGAGGGGTTGTGCATATGTGCTAATACAGCACGCAAACAGTGAGGCAGAAGACAAATGTAAAGTGACTAGTGGACAGACAGTTCAAGACATTGGAGGTGGTGAAGAGGCAGACAGACTATGCTTCCCTTAAGTGATGCATTAAACAGTTCAATGGCCCTAGGGATGAATGACTTCCTCAGTCTTTCTGTTGTGCAAGGCAGTGAGCGAAGTCTCCAGTTGATCAGGCTCTTCTGCTTAACAATTGTGCTGTGGAGTGGATGACACTCATTGTCCAAGATGTTGATCAGTTTGTTCAGGGTCCTTTTGTCAGATATTGAAGTGATGCACTCCAGTTCAGCTCCCACTACAGAGCCAGCTTTCCTTACCAGCCTGTCAAGTCGCCCTGCATCCTTCTTCTTTGTGCTTCCACCCCAACATACCACTGCATAGAAGAGGACGCTGGCAACAACAGACTGGTAGAACATCCTGAGGAGCTTGCTGCACACATTGAAGGAGCGCAGCCTCCTCAGGAAGTACAGCCTGCTCTGCCCTTTCTTGTAGAGTCGCCAGTGTTGGCTGACCAGTCCAGTTTATTGTCCAGGTGGAGACCCAGGTACTTGTAGGTGCTTACCACCTCGACATTGACCCCATCAATGGAGACTGGTAGCAGAGTGGGCTTAGATCTGCGGAAATCCACCACCATCGCCTTGGTCTTTGAAGTGTTGAGTTGGAGATGATTGAGTTTGCACCATTGCACAAAGTTCTCCTATACTCCACCCGTTCCTGATACACCCCACAATTGCAGTGTCGTCAGAAAACTTCTGCATGTGGCATGACTCAGTGTTGTAGCGGAAGTCAGATGTGTACAAGGTGAACAGGACTGGAGAGAGCACAGTTCCCTGTGGCGCTCCGGTGCTGCTGATCACAGTGTCAGAGAGACAGTTCTTCAGTCTGACGAACTGTGGTCGCTCCGTCAGGTAATCTGTGATCCAGGTTGCCAGGTGAGCGTCCACACCCATCTGCAAGAGCTTGTCTCCCAGTCTGAGGGGATGGATGGTGTTAAAAGCACTTGAGAAATCAAAGAACATGATTCTCACAGCACTTTTCCCCTTGTCCAGGTGAGAATGTGTCCTGTGTAGAAGATAAGTGATGGCATCGCCCATGCCCACTTTCTCCTGGTATGAATCCAGACTGCAAATCATTTTGCGACCCCTCCAATATTTTTGGCGACCCCCAGTTTAAGAACCACTGGCCTACAGGACGTGTCTAGCATTGGCAATCTTCCACTACCTACCTAGCATTAGCAATCTTCCACTAGCTACCTAGCATTAGCAATCTTCTACTAGCTACCTAGCATTAGCAATCTTCCACTAGCTAGCTAGCATAAGTATATACTCTTTTGATCCCATGAGGGAAATTTGGTCTCTGCATTTATCCCAATCCGTGAATTAGTGAAACACACTCAGCACACAGTGAAGTGAAGCAAACACTAATCCTGACACAGCTACAGCGGCGCTCGGGGAGCAGTGAGGGGTTAGGTGCTTTGCTCAAGGGCACTTCAGCCGTTCCTACTGGTTGGGGTTCGAACCGGCAACCCTCCGGTTACAAGTCTGAAGCCCTAACCAGTAGACCACGGCTGCCCCTTATTAGCATTAATAACGCATTAGAGTCAGTGGTTTTGCACGGGGATCTGTATCGGCTACTCTCCTCCACTTTAAGCTTGTCACCTTGTATGCATTTTAAAGTTTTGAATATACACCTCCATAGCATAATTAAGTCCCTTTTGATTGCTTCTGGAGGAAATCAAATCCTTTATCAGCCAAAAGGTCCTCAAAGCCTGCTTTGATATACTGTCAACTGCCATTTTCCATAATGTATTTCTAATCAAGTATGGTTTGTTTGTCCGAGTTTCACACAGTAACAATGGGAGGTGGGGCTTAGCGACAGGTCAATTAGCAAATCATAAAGCTAGCGACCCCCCCCCTCCCCACCAGTGGCCAATAACGGCACATGTATGTTTTTAACTTGTTTGAAGTTGCGGTCTGTGAACAATTTGGCCGTAACAGTGTGTGTGTGTGTGTGTGTGTGTCTTACGTGGGTTTTAGGTCTCCTGGTTTCACATGCTTCTTGTGGACGAATCCCATAAGGCCGCTGGTTAGGCTCCGCCCTACGAAGAGGTCTAGCCCCTGAAGCAGGAAGCCCTCCACTGCTAGCTCCTCCCCCTCATGCAGCAGCAGCTCATCAGCGTCCGCCGGCTCGTAGTCCACCGCCGCTACGCACATGCCCGTCGCTATGGAAACGCCAAAACCATCATTAGTCCACCGCCACCATGCACGTGCCCGTCGCTATGGAAACGTCAAAACCATCATTAGTCCACCACCGCCACGCACGTGCCCGTCGCTATGGAAACGCCTAAACCATCATTAGTCCACCGCCGCAATGGGCATACTGTAGTAGGCTACTCAAACATGTCCTAAAACAACCCTTAACGTTCGTTTTCAAAACTATGCAACTCACCGAGTGGTTAGCCTAACTTCAGCACTTAGAACTACTCCGAGTCTCTCGCCCTCTCTTGGAGCCAGGCATAGTGAGCTGGCCCTCGGAAGAAAAACCACTGGCTTATAGCTTAGTTCAGTAGCCCATCATATAGCTTACACCTTAGTTTAGTAGCACATCATATAGCTTACACCTTAGTTCAGTAGCCCATCATATAGCTTATAGCTTAGTTCAGTAGCACATCATATAGCTTACACCTTAGTTCAGTAGCCCATCATATAGCTTATAGCTTAGTTCAGTAGCACATCATATAGCTTACACCTTAGTTCAGTAGCCCATCATATAGCTTATAGCTTAGTTCAGTAGCACATCATATAGCTTACACCTTAGTTCAGTAGCCCATCATATAGCTTATAGCTTAGTTCAGTAGCACATCATATAGCTTACACCTTAGTTCAGTAGCCCATCATATAGCTTATAGCTTAGTTCAGTAGCACATCATATAGCTTACACCTTAGTTCAGTAGCCCATCATATAGCTTATAGCTTAGTTCAGTAGCACATCATTATAGCTTAGTTCAGTAGCACATCATATAGCTTATAGCTTAGTTCAGTAGCCTATTGTATAGGTTATAGTTTAGTTCAGTAGCCCATCATATAGA
>NC_063202.1:13399180-13404180 GCF_017589495.1 Alosa alosa
AGAAAGCATCTGAGAACAGTTTGGTCTTAAGTCTAGATTTAAAACTGGCTACAGTTGGGGCCTTTTTAATGTCATCCGAAAGTTGGTTCCAGAGCTCAGCCGCATAGCAGCTAAAAGCTGCTTCACCATGTTTAGTTCTAACAACAGGTTTTACTAACAGGCTTTTCTCCTGAGACCTGAGAGGTCTGGAGGGTGTGTACTGCTGAAGCATGTCTGAGAGGTATTTAGGTCCTGCTCCATTAAGTGATTTATAAACAAGCAGTAGTGCTTTAAAGTCAATTCTGTGACTTACTGGAAGCCAGTGCAGGGACTTAAGAATTGGAGTAATGTGGTCAGTTCTTTCAGTTTTTGTGAGAACCCTAGCTGCT
The DNA here is from genome assembly GCF_017589495.1 of Alosa alosa. Classification (NCBI taxonomy): domain Eukaryota; kingdom Metazoa; phylum Chordata; class Actinopteri; order Clupeiformes; family Clupeidae; genus Alosa; species Alosa alosa. Next base: position 13,399,549 of record NC_063202.1, read on the forward strand.
GCATTTTGTATCACCTGAAGCCGTTTGATAGTCTTTTTAGGAAGGCCTGTGAAAAGTCCATTGCAGTAATTAACTCTGCTGGAAATAAATGCATGAATGAGTTTTTCTAAATCATCTTTTGACATCAGCCCTCTAAGTTTGGCAATATTTTTGAGGTGGTAAAAAGCTGATTTAGTTATCGCCTTCATGTGGCTGTTGAAATTTAGATCACTGTCAATTAATACACCAAGATTTTTAACAGTATCCTTTGCTTTCAACCCTTTTGTGTCAAGGACAGTGGCAACCCTAAGTCTTTCCTCCTTTTTACCAAATAGAATTACTTCAGTTTTTTTTTGTTCAGCTGAAGAAAATTTTGAGACATCCAAGTGTTGATTTGTTCTATACACTGACACAGAGATTCAAGGGGACCATAGTTTGGTGACAGAGCTAAGTAAATTTGTGTTTCATCTGCATAGCTATGATATGAAATCAAATTATTTTGGATGATTTGTCCAAGTGGGAGCATATAGAGGTTGAATAATAGTGGCCCCAAGATCGACCCCTGTGGAACACCACAAGTCAAGGACATTGGTGTTGAGGTACAGTTTCCAATGGCAACAAAGAAACTCCTTTCTTGTAGATATGATTTCAGCCAGTTGATAACTATGCCTGTAAATCCAACCCAGTGTTCTAGTCTGTGTAATAAAATATTGTGATCAACAGTGTCAAATGCTGCACTAAGGTCCAATAGCACTAGGACTGATGTTTTACCTGAATTTGTATTGAGGCGTATGTCATTGAAAACCTTGATGAGAGCTGTTTCAGTGCTGTGATTTGCCCAAAACCTGACTGAAAGTAATCAAAATACCCATTTGATGTTAGGAATGTGGTTAGTTGATTAAAGACTACTTTTTCAATCATTTTGCCAATAAAAGGTAGATTGGATATGGGCCTGTAATTGTTTAGCATGGAGGCATCCAGGTTATTCTTCTTGAGGAGTGGCTTTACAACAGCTATTTTCAGTGACTTAGGAAAAATGCCAGACAGCAGTGATGAATTTACCATGCAAAGGACATCTGCTGCTATAAGGTGAAAAACAGTTTTAAAGAAATTGGTTGGCAGAATGTCTAAGCCACATGTGGAAGAGCTGAGCTTCTGTACCGTTTTTCAAGTGTGTCGTGGGTCTATCAAGCTGAACTCTGACATCAAGTTAAGTTTCCCTCTATTTGTAGCTGGAAGTTCCGGATGTTGAATTGGTAATTGAGTAGATATGTTGAGTCTGATTTTGTCAATTTTACCTTTGAAAAAAGATGAGAACTCATTGCATGTATTAGTTGAGAGAAATTCTGGCTAATTGTGAGGGGGGAACAGTTGAAAATAGAACAGGAGTGTTATTTGAACTTCTACTGATGATGTTAGAAACTCTTCAAGAAAGACTTTAGCTGAATGTTTTGGAGACCTGTAAATTGTCAGTAATAAAATCTGAGGAGAAGACTTAATGCGAGCACACAGATATTCAAATGAAGTGAAGTTACCGAATGACCTACTGATTACACTGAAAAGATGTCTTGAAAATTGTGGCTATCCCCCACCTCTTTTTATTGCTCTGGTAGCACTCAAAAACTGAAATTTGGGGAGCTGATTCGATGAGAGTAGTAGCACTGTTTGCTTGATCTAACCATGTCTCAGTTAAAAGTAAGAAATCAAGGTTGTGTGTGCAAATCAAATCATTAATTAAAAATGATTTGTTTGAAAGAGATTTGATATTTAAGAGTGCTAGTTTAGCTGTAAGTGTTGGGGAAATATTATCCACGGGGGAAATCTGAGGTTGTTGTGGTACGGGTAGGAGATTTGACTGGATTACCCTGTAAGCTCGATGCACTTGTCTTCTATTACTTGTCAATACAGGAATAGAGAATGTCATAGGCTTACTGGGTCCCGGCATGTTCTCAAAACTACTGTCAGTACCATTTCTGTTGCAGGGACCCTGAGAATATCATATAATACTGTCATCATCATCATCATCATCAAATAATTGTCCCCTGCAGCTGCTATATGCCAGCTGAGAATATGAACTAAGAGGTTGTTGCTGCTTAAGAGATCCTTCTGAATGGAGAGGGGGAGGCTGTGGAGGTGCCATGCGCTCTTTTGGTGCTAAGGGTCTTGGGGTACTAAAAAACTGCAGGGCTACTGGCAGCAGTCCTTCCATTCTTGCAGGGAATCATGTGCTTGGGTGGGGATGGTGATGGGTATACAGTTGAAGGTCTTGGTCTACTAACAAGGTGGGATGTTGATAAGTATACAGTTGAAGGTCTTGGGCTACTAACAAGCTGCAAGGCTACTGGCAGCAGTCCTTCCATTCTTGCAGGGAAAATCATGTGCTGGGGTGGGGATGGTGATGGGTATACAGGGGATCCTGGGGAGTTTGAGTGGGTGGTGGAGTGTTGGGATGGGGATGGGGATACAGGGGATCGTAGGGAGTTTGAGTGGGTGGGGAGTGTTGGGGTGGGGATGAGTATACAGGGGGGTTTGAGTGGCCTGGGGAGTTTGATTGGGTGGGGACGTGATTGGGTGTAGGTGGTGATGGGAAATCAAGGAAGATGGGGTTGAATATTGGTTGCTGCTGCTGAGTGCCTGCTGAGGCCCTGGGGAGTTTGTTGCATACGCTTCACTTTCAGCACGTAGTCCAGTAGTGTATTCCATGTTGTTGTGTCTTTGTGGTGGCAGGGAGTCGACGGAGGTGGGGAGGGGTATTGGTACTGGTGTTACAACATGACCCTTCCTTTCTGATAGCCTCTCAGCAGCTTTGATAGGTGCTATCTCCTCATGCTCATCACATCCATTTGTTTGCTGAGATTCCAAGGAGTTTGACGCCAGTGATTGACTTTGAGTCATTTCAGCAGCAGCCATCTTATCTTGTCCAGTGGCCATGGCTGGGCATTGTTGAGCTGGTTGTTTATGTTTCTCCAAAGTCTGCATTTCAGTGGAGGCTAGCGGGTGGTTACCAGAGGGCCCCACAGCAGGGAGGGTTGGGCATATCTCTGTTTCAGCCTGTGCAGAGTGTTTTGGTTTAGCTGAGTTGTTGATGTCATCCGCTTGTTCCGTTTGTATGGCTACTGAGCGCTTATCAGAGGCTCGGCTCAAGGTTGGCAGAAAAAATGTTGGGTGCAGAAGAGAGAGGTGATAGTTTTCGGTTAAGATCTTGGCCCCAGTCCAACTCAACTCTCTGCTATCTGGACTGAAATATTCCCTGCGATTCCAGAAAAGGTTAAAATTGTCAATAAAATTCATCCCAACTGAAAAGCATGTTTTTGCGAGCCAGGTGTTTAAACTGAATAGTCTGGTAAAGACAAAGCTTCCCTCTGCTGGGAGTGGGCCACTGATGAAAATTTGTATTCCAAGCTCATATAGGGCCAAGAAAAGTTCCTTGAAATCTTCTTTGACATACAGCTGTTCTTTGTAAATGTCATTTGCTCCAACATGCACAATGATGCCCTTCATAGTTGCATATTTTGACACCACTTCTGCTAGTTTGTTTTTTGTGTCAGATACTGAAACATTTGGGAAACAACATACAATCATCCTTTCCCCATTTAAAAGTCTCACAGCAGAGTCGCCTAGAACAAGGGTTGTGGGATGAATAGGTGTCGAGTGCTGCTTTTTGCCTGTGCCCATCTTTCTATTGTTGTGGTTTGATCGCTGCCTGCTTTGGGTCTGTTCCCTGGGAAATTCCTCTTTTACATTCTGGAGGCATTCAAATCTGTTCCATAGTTTTAGGGGCTGTGGGTTTCCCTTAGGACCACAAGCCCTGTAGTAGTTTGCTGATCTGTCTGTGTTTCTGATACGAGGCCTGAAGTTAACATCTGAATTTACTGGTGTTGAGGTAATTACAGTTCTTGTATTACATTTTTTGTTTATCCATGTGAATATGAATCCACTGTTTAGAGTTTTTCTATTTGGATATATATGAATGTGTGTGTGTGTGTGTGTGTGTGTGTGTGTGTGTGTGTGTGTGTGTGTGTGTGTGTGTGTGTGTGTGTGATCTCACTGGTAGAAGGGGTAGGGTAGGGGCTGCATGCTGGTGTGCGTGTGTGTGTGCGTGCATTGGTTTGTGTGTGTGTGTGCGTGTGTTATCTCACTGGTAGAAGGGGTAGGGTAGGGGCTGCACGCTAGCGGAGGGCACCAGGCCTCGGTCTCCGCTGGACAGCAGGGTGGCTTCCCACAGGTCCTCCTGGCCGACGTCCCTCACCAGCAGAAGCGCGTCACACACACACACCAGCCGCTCGTCATCGCCCTCCACCGCCTCCACTGCATGGGCCGCCTTAGCAAAGAACACACCTGCACACACACACACACACACACACCAAATTTATACATATATATATATATATATAGATAGATAGATAGATATATTTACACCAAATCAGTGTCACTTAAATCCCAAAAGCGGTCTAGTATTATTTTACTAAAACAATAATAGGCTAAACAGAATTTTTAAGACCTATTTATTGTAGCCTCAACAGGCCTGCAGTTGTCCTAAGTCATTTTCTGTGGCTTGAAACGAAATAACAACTGTCTCTCAGATATCCCTGCTGTAAAAAACAGCTAGAAACCAGCTTATGCTGTTTTTTTCAGCAGGGATTTAACAGTGAC
>NC_063202.1:13411680-13424180 GCF_017589495.1 Alosa alosa
ATGACTCAAACACACACACTCACACACACACACATACACACACACACACACACATAGCCACACACACACACAGCCACACACACACACACAGCCACACACACACACATAGACACACGCACATTCTCTCTGAATCTATTTCTCAACACCTGTTTACATACCTGCGTGTGGTACTGTCCCGCCTGTGTACGTGTGTGTGTGTGTGAACTGTCAAAATATCCTCAGTGTAAAATCAGATCCCATATTCCTCTGTCCAGGTCTTTACGTGCGTGTGTGTGTGTGTGTGTGTGTCGCCCTCAGTAGTGTGCATTTTCTGTGGCGAACAGTGATTGCGCTGTAGTATGTGTGTGTGTGTGTGTGTGTGTGTGTGTGTGTGTGTGTGTGTGTGTGTGTGTGTTGAGCGTGTGCATGCTTCTCACGCCCTGTTGGGGGAAGGAATAAGGAAGCATATAAACTACAAACCCCTCCCTCTCCCTGTCTCTCTTCCTCTCCCTCTCTCTGTGTCTATATCTCTCTCTCTCCCCCCTTTCCCTCTATCTATCTATGTCTTTCTCTCTCTCTCTCTTTCTCTCCCTCTCTCTGTGTCTATATCTCTCTCTCCTCCCCCCTCTCTCCCTCTCTCTCTCCCCCCTCTCTCTCTATGTATGTTGCAGTGATGGAAAACCTAAACAACCTAAAAAGAGAAATTATTGCTCCTAAAAACATCTTATACATCCAACACTATCCTCTCTCTCTCTCTCACACACACACACACACACACACACACACACACACACACACACACACACACACACACACACACACACACACACACACTCAGGATGCAGTCACAGGAACACGGCTGCTGTCTCTATTTTTACTGCAGGAATGGAATGAGCTTTATTTAAGACGCCATGTTGCAGCACCAGTTTAGCTAGTTCACACACACACACACACACACACACACACACACACTCATTCACACACACACACACACACACACACACACACACACACACACACACACACACACACACACACTGTGGAATGCAGAACTAGACAATGCAGAACAACTAACAGCAGTATTTTGATCAGTATGCTAGCAATGACAATCCACCCGACCCTCAAAGCACACACACACACATACACACACACACACACACATTTTCATGACCCAGTGACTACTGTCTGTCCCTCAGTGAGAAAAAGTTCCTGTTGTTTTAGTTACAGAACAGAACAATTAGTCACACACACACACACACAAACACACACACATTCACACTCTCTCTGCCTCACACACACACACATTTACACTCTCTCTGCCTCACACACACATTCACACTCTCTCTGCCTCTACACTCTCACAGATACTCATAGAATAGGGTTGCCACATTTGATTTGTGAAAATCCAGGACCCCCCCCCCAAAAAAAAAAAAAAAAAAATGTATAAAATATATACACTTTATATATATATATATATATATATAAAGTTAGAAATATTAAGAAATGCTGCTAATTGTATGCTGTTGAACTTAGGCTATATGGTGCATTGTCACTTTAGGGTCGCTCAGTCTAAGCTTTCTCATAACTGTAGCCTAAGATATAAGGCTAATCCATAAACTCTAGCCTTGTTTGTTTGTGCCACATTAATAACACAATATTAACAATACTATGCATAATATTAAGTTGTTACAAGCAGTTATAAGTTTCATAATATTAAAAGGGGATATCAACAATGACAGCTGGAACCTTCCAGTCTATCTCTCTCTGGTGCACACTGATGCGTTTTCCAATTAATTAGAGTATGTTCTAGATGCTGCTGCATGATCATCCTTGCATGTAACATGAAGTTGGTGCATTTTGACATCTTAAACATTGTCGAAGAGAGAAAAGTAGTTAGCAGTAAAGCTATTTATTGGCTACATTTTTGGTACTCCCTCTGTCCCTTGTTGCCTTGTGCGTAATGTGCGTGGTGAATACAATGTTGAAACATTTCCTATAGTTTCTTACCTAAATATTTCAAGTACCCCTGGCTTCTCATTATTTGCTCTGATGCACTCGTTGACGCAGACACACACACTAGCTTTGGACTCCTTTTAATGCTGTCCCTTTCTATATTAGCCTACAGAGCAACGAGGACAGGCGCGTATAACTACAAAGTGGGGTCTGGGTCTGTGGTTGCGCGACAGTTGCTAGGTAATAATGTAAACTCTATTTTTGCTGCCAATCAACAAAAAGCATGCCTTTTATGTCTGTGTACGTAGGCCTAGGCTGACGGGATGATAAACACAACCAATAACAAAACCGTTTGAAACTAGCAGAAATTATAATCAGAAGTACATTTTTACCAAAAACCGGGACAATTCGTGTCCCAGGAAATATTTTTAATTATCCGGGACAGTCACTCAAAAAAGAGAACAATCCCGGGAAATCCAGTGCATGTGGCAACCCTATAATAGAATGATACATCACATCGGTACCCACGGAGCCGAGCTGCACCAAGCACATAGGTGTATCTGATATAGGCGGGCCAGAGGCAAGCTAAACAGATGACCACAGCACTGCAACGTCGGAAAGTCCAAAATCAGTCAGTAAACATTGGCCATAGTGTTATCCAATTGCGTGCAGTGATATTTTCAAATGCATGCTTGGTGCCGCGCCTCGAGTTGGGCCATTTTCATTACTCGTAGCCAGACCCTTAATCTTTCTGATTTGGGTCACAAACTAAACGAGGTGTGAAGCTACTAGGCTAACATGTCTCCAAAACTGTGGTGCTAACTAAACGAGGTGTGAAGCTACTAGGCTAACGTGACTACAAAACTGCGGTGCTAACTAAATGAGGTGTGAAGCTACTAGGCTAACGTGACTACAAAACTGCGGTGCTAACTAAACGAGGTGTGAAGCTACTAGGCTAACGTGACTACAAAACTGCGTTGCTAACTAAACGAGGTGTGAAGCTACTAGGTTAACGCGACTACAAAAAAAGCTACTAGGTTAACGTGCTAACTAAAACGAGGTGTGAAGCTACTAGGCTAACGCGGACTACAAAACTGCGGTGCTAACTAAACGAGGTGTGAAGCTACTAGGCTAATGTGACTACAAAACTGCGGTGCTAACTAAATGAGGTGTGAAGCTACTAGGCTAACGTGTCTGTGTACGTAGGCCTAGGCTGACGGGCTGACGTGACTACAAAACTGTGGTGCTAACTAAACGAGGTGTGAAGCTAGGTCTAACGTGACTGCTTACAGATTGGAGTCAAATCGTGCTCTCACAACAACCTGGCCATCATCTTAAACAGGCTAACATCACTCTACGGTCACCTTCAAGCAAGAAAAGCAATGCTTTGAAAACATCTGTTTCGCTGTAAGGGCAAGGAGGTAGCAACAGGACAACAGTACAGAGACGGACAGGTGGTCGAGCTAATGTTACGAGAGCATTAAAATACAGGATATTTTACGGTAAAAAAGTTTAAATATGTGAGAAACCGGGAGGGTTGACAGGTATAACACACACACACACATAAATACACACTCACTTACTCTCACCCACACTCTCTGCCTTTTCTCTATCTCTTTCTCTCACACACACACACACACACACACACACACAGACACTCTGCCTTCTCTCTCTCTTTCTCTCTCTCACACACACACACACATACACTCTGCCCTTTATCTCTCTCACAGACTCTTGTATACTCATTACATCATGTACTTTTGACCAGATAATTTTTATCAGCAACAGTCAAAGTCAGGAGAGGCAGATTACAGAGTATGCACACACACACACACAATTACAGAGTGTGCACACACTCACATACACAAAACACATTCGCACTCACAGACACACACACACAACACGCAACACACACACAACACACACACACAACACGCACACACACAGACAGACAGACACACACACACACACACAATACGCGCACACACAGACAGACACACACACACACACACACACACACACACACAACACGCGCACACAAATACACACACAGAGACAGACACACACACACACACACAAATGCAGGCAAATGCTGAAACGATATGCACGTGACCCCACACACACCGGGACACTAAGGCATCATATCCATCTATTGTCCTGTTTCCTTCTGGATGTGACCTAGGGTTTCCGTGTATGTGTGTGTGTGTGTGTATGTGTGTATGTGTGATGTGTGTGTGTGCGCGTGTATGTGTGTGTGCATGTGTGTGCGTGTGTGTGTGTGTGTGTGTGTGTGTGATGTAGCCTGGTCCTTACCGCCTGTGACTATGTTTCTCTTCGTCATACAATGCTGTGCGCCGGAGTTCAGGCTCTTACGCTTACCACTTCTGCTCTCAGTAGTAAACAGACCGCTGGCTAGTATGCAGGCTACCTGACCGCCAGGGCAGTCTCTCCGTAGTGGATATATCTCTTGCGCCAGCCACAGACCGAGAGTTGTATACCAAAAGCGTCACGTCACCGAGATTATATCAGCTCTTGTCACACGCCAGTTTTCCCTCTTATCTCTTCTTGCTGCTTATCAGACGTTGTTGTTCTACGCAGCCCGGTGACTTCGTCGGAGCTACGGAGCTTACTTTGTTGTCCACGGGCTGTTCAGACTACACTCTCGGATAAGTTGTACTGACGACCTACGTGTTATTTAACCTGGAGCTTGCTCAGTTAAACTAACAGTTGTTTGGCATAAAACAACGCAGCTTCACCTTGAGCCACGCTCGGTGACTGGCTAACTTTACTGTCCACAAGCACGGTAGCCTCGCCTGGAGCCCAGCTCGGCCACAGGCTAGCCTCTGACAAACACAAACACGGAGCGGTTTACGGAGCCCAGCTCGGTAACCGCTAGTCCCAGTCAAGCACAATCACAGCAGCCTTGCCTTGAGCACTGCTCGGTCACCGGCTAGCTCACGTCAAGACACACCGCCTCGCCTTGAGCCCCGCTCCGTAGGCTAGCTAGTAGCTAACATTCCATTCCTTAAGTAGGCCTATGCCGCATTGATTTTGTTAAGGTAATTTGAGAGTAAGGGGGAGAATAACGAGCAGCAAACGTTTATTTGAAAACATGATAAGTAGTGATGCATGTAGTACACTTGTGCGTTTAGGTTTAGTTATCACCATCTGATAAATCAAACTTTTCCCAAAGCCAGTTGGAAGGAGAGTTATAAGACGTCCTTGCTATTTATAAAATTGACAAGCCTCTTGTTCCTGCTTTAATTGCGTGATGCCCTCGAGAGTTGAGACAACTTCACGGATAGCTTCTAGCGTCTCTTCCTCCATCGCCATTGTTGCTATGCTGTTGAACTACAAGCTTCGCTGGACTACAAGCAACTCGGCAGGCAAGTTCTGTGTCATCACTCAACGGTTCGCTGAATGGCTCGGCTACACGCGAGCCGTATAATGCGGGTTGGGCCAGACTACGTGCGAGGCTGAAATCAAATTTTGGCCGGAAGTACGTAGGATGGTAACGACCAGGCTATGTGTGATGTGCAAGCTGGTGGGGATCTAGGGTCCTCCTGTTGGTTGTTGCAAACTTTTCTATTTGGGAATGATGGAGGCTACTGTGCTCTTGGGCTCTGTGTCTTCACACAACCCTGACTCGCAGGTCTACAGACAATTCTCTCGACCCTCATGGCTTGGTTTTCATTCTGACATACACCATCAACTGTGAGAGCTTAGATAAAGAGATGTGTGCCATGTGTAACAGTATTTGAGAACAAAATAATTTAATCCATTTTAAGATGAGTCTGAAACATAACAAAATGTGGAAAAAGTTAAGCGCTGTGAATACTTTCCGTGTGCAGTTCACCAATACCAACATAGTTCACCAACATAGTTCAACACCATATTTCACCAACATAGTTCAACACCATAGTTTAACACCATAGTTCCCCAACATAGTTCAACACCAGTCACCAACATAGTTCAACACCATAGTTTACCAACATAGTTTACCAACATAGATCAACACTATAGATCAACACTATAGTTCAACACCATAGTTCAACACCATAGTTTACCAACATAGTTCAACACCATAGTTCACCAACAAAGCTCACCAACATCAACGCCGTATGAACCCCTGGCCATGATGATTGTCTTTGTCATTCCATTATGGTCATATACCAATAAAAAGACTTTCATCATAGGGATCATATATCATTATGCTAGATTTACATAATAGGGATCATATCATTATGTCAGATTTACATGATAGGGATCATATACCATTAAATCAGACAAGACAGCACAGGCACAGACAGGCATCTCCCTTAGAGTGCCACCATAAGTTTAGTGACATTTAGTGGTGAGATTGCAGATTGCAGCCAACTGAAACCACCTCTTTCAACTCTGCAAGGCTGCTTCGCATGCTCTTATTTGGCCTCCCTTCCTTCCTCCCTTATGTACTGGCCCTTCTCCTAATTACTCCCCAAAGTCCCTCCTCCTAATTACTCTCTAGAACAGAGGCAGTTAAGTTCTAATCCCTCCTCCTAATTACTCTCTAGAACAGTTAAGTTCTAACCCCTCCTCCTAATTACTCTCTAGAACAGAGATAGTTAAATTCTAACCCTTCCTCCTAATTACCCTCTAGAACAGAGGCAGTTAAGTTCTAACCCCTCCTCCTAATTTACTCTGTAGAAGGAAAGGAGGAAGGAATGTAGTTACATTATTACATTACATTATTTTTGAAATCTGGGAAAGTCTGGGAACATTTGAATCTTTTCTGACCCATGGCTTATGTGTATTTGTGTCAAGTCATCCTGGATGTGATTTCGTACTGCTTTGTGATTGCATTTTGGCCCTCAAAGGAAATATATGTGTGTGCACACAGTTTGGGACTTCAAGGATCTCAGAGTGCTGCTGTTCACTGGGTGCTTGACTAGTAGCACTATCACTGAGTAATCATATGTTGTTTTTTATGTATTTGAATTATTACTTTTTAAACACTTTTAAACTATTGCCCTGTAGCAGCCAATAATTTAATAATGGGCAATAACGTAATATTTTTTTTTTAAGTATATTTTTTGGTCTTTTTGCCTTTATTCCAACAGGACAGTGAAGATAGACAGGAAGTGAGTGGGAGAGAGATGGGGTGGGATCGGGAAATGACCACAGAGAGAGAGAGATGGTGTGGGATGACCATACAAACACCCCTACACTCTCTCTCTCGGAGATAGGATTATTTATTATGACCGTCGCTAGCGTAGCTAACATTGCAAACAAGTTGCCAAAGTTTTTTTTTTTTTGCTTCCTTTTTTTCCCTTCCTGAACTTATGGGCAATGATTCCTGGGACATCGAAACACCGGGGCTCATGAAACTTGGTGGGCATGTAGCCCCACTAGACTTAGGGATACTTAGGGATACTCAGTACTGGGCCCCCTGAAAGCCCAAAAATGCTAAATGTTTTTACTAAATATTAACCCGAACCTTTGATCCCAAGATGACGAAATTTTGTGGTATGTTGGTCTCAAGGGCCCGCATCAACGTAGCCCGTAACCACTCATTTGTCATTTGCAAAAACATGCCACTTTAATTGCCACTATATATTCGGTTGAGAAGTTATGAACTGCACCAAACTGCATGTGTATGATTACCCTGACAGTCTCTGGGGTATGCCAAGTTCCTTAGGGCGCCATACAATACATGAATTTATATAGTGATTGTACACTACTCGGCCTGTAGATGGTGATGTTGAGTGAAGGGATGTTGAATGTGGGTGTTACTGTATAATGCCCCCACCACACACACACAGGTACACACACCCCTCATACACACACACACACATACACCATTACCCACATGCCCCCCCCCCACCCCCCCTACACGTAAGTGGTATTTTCTTAGATCGATAGATAGATAGATAGATACTTTATTGATTTATTGATTGATTTATTGAATGAAATTCAAGGTCTCAGTATCATACAGACATCACACACAACATGCACTAACAGCAGAAAAAGTCATAAAAGTATATAATATAAAAAACACAACTAAGCAATAAGAAGAAGATAAAGAATATACTAAAATACAAATTATAAATAACACTAAATCTAAATTAAGTCTAAAACAGTATCCACATAGTGTGCTTAGGGGTGATTAAGCATGAGGCGCTTGCAATGACTGATGCAGGAACTGAGCCTGTGATTCTCTGTGCATAATAAGGTAAGGTGCTCTGTGAGAGTGAGTGTCATGGTGATGGTGCAAATGAGTCCAACAGTGCAAAAATAAAGTCTAGAGACCAGCATAAAATAAATAAATATGGACATATAAAAGAGTAGACAAGGTAATATAAAAAACTATAGAAAAACTATAGGGTAAGGCTATTTGCACCCCTGGTCCAATTAGCAGTGTATGCTATTCGTACCCTGGTGCAATAAGAAGTGAATTCTATTCGTACCTCGGTGCACACAGCAATGTGATCCTAGTTATCTCCAGACTGCCAGTGAATTCACCGGGTTGGTCAGTTGCTAAAGAACTTTGTTGGCATTGCATCGGTTGTGAAGACACAGCTCTGTGCGCAGTTTTCACGGATCATCATTGCCCTTGGACATTTTCAGCTGGTTTGGAAATTGGACTAATTTTAACATCACTCTTCCCCTTTTTAAATATATTTTCTTTTTTTTTTTGTTTATTTGTTTTGTTGTCTGTATTGTATGTACTGGTGTCACGGGTATGCTGGCGACTTACGGTGTCCGATCCGCATTTTTTTGTATTTGTTATTTTTTAAATGTATTTGTCATGTCTTGATGTCATGGTACGCTGGCGACTTACCGCCCATCCGCATCGTTTGTCTTGTTGTTATGTGTCTTGTTTGTGGAGCTTTGGGTTGCACTATGTGCATGTTAAATGCGCTTTAAAAAAATAAATCTGACTTGACTTGACTTGACTATTAGTACCCGCCTGGTACAAATATCAATGTATGCTATTCGTACCCCGGTGCACACAGCAATGTGTTCTATTAGTACCCCGTCTGGTACAAATATCAGTGTATGCTATTTGCACCCCTTTGCATTTATACTGGCATATTGATCACACAATATAATAATATATATATATTTTTTAAAAACAAGCAACATGTTTTTTTGTTACGTTTGCAGGGTGTGAATAGCTCAGCTGTGTAATAGGCACTCTGAATAAGGTATGCTGTTTTTTAAATGTACAGTTAGAAGAGGATGCTATTTTGTTGTTAGTGTTTATAGTACTGCATGCTATTTACACCCTGGTGCATGAACTAGCTAATTGTTGCAATCAAAACTTCCGTTTGAGAACCGATTGTTCAAATTGCGCGCCTTCTCTCCAGAGACGTTGGCACACATGCAAACTCACTCTGCCAAAACGCATCACATGGGATTTGAACCCCAGTCTCCCACATGCCAGCCCTTATCTGTGACCACTGCACTATCTGCTTCCACATGGAAAAGGTGTGAACCTTTTCTAAATGTCATATTCACAAAATTTCTGTTAACTAACAAACTGACGGTTGTATGTGTACACTGAACCAAGATTATGAAAATAAAACACAACTTTTCAATCTAAAACTTAATCTGAACAGATATAGTGCCGAAACCTTTCAGAATTCTTCACTTTCTGCTGACAAAAAACAAATGTCCGCCATGTTTTTTGTGCACGTGAGCAACGTCTTTTTGTTGTTATGTCACAGGGTATGAATAGCTCAGCTGTGTGGCCAAGGCTATTCGTACCAGAGGTGTGAATAGACACTCCGAAAACTATATCAGTGCAAGAATGGGTTGACATAATAGGGTTACAAATATACAAGTATTGATTATAAAGCATTAAGTATAGGTATAAGTGTGGCCACAATCCGGCTGTGGGATGGAGGGAGGGGTGAATGTGCGTATATATGTGCGAATATAGCATGAAAACAGTGAAGGAGTAAGACAGTGGTAAAAAGTGGCTAGTGACAGACAGTACACAAACATGGAGAGGGTGGAGAGGCAGACAGACTATGCAGAAAAGTCTATATCTCCTCTTAAAGGGGTGGTTCAGGATTTTGGACATAGGACCTCATTTCCAAGTAAGCAAGTGTGATATTTATCAGTGGAGACCGTTTTCAACACGTTTCATCCAGTCCTTCTAATTGCAGAGTTTGCAGGTGCTAGGCTACAGTATGTGTTAGCCTGCCACTAAAAACAGTCTTACCCACTCCAAAGTACATCCGAGGCAAATAAATTATAATGCCAGACTATCAATGTAAATGTCTGTGTTGATAGTTTTATTTCTAACATTATTTTATCCTTGCATTTCAACAATCGCATTACATTTTGAGGGACTAGTTTCTTAGCAGCGGCGGAATTATACTTGCTCCGGTTAGTAGTACTGCGCCGAAAAGTAAACAGTAAAGCGCACTCCTAGTAGTAGCCTTGGTAATATCAGTCCGCCGCTGAGTTGCTTAAATGACTACTACCAACTTCGGGGAACAAAGTATAACTATTGCAACGCGATGCGAGGGTAGTTGTATTTCTTACACTATTCTATCAACAAAGACATTTACATCGATTGTCTGGAATTTGCCTCGGGTGTACTTTGGAGTGGGTAAGACTGTTTTTAGTGGCAGGCTAACACATACCGTTGACTTGCGCTAGCCTAGCACCTGCGAACTCTGCAATTAGAAGGACTGGATGAAACGTGTTGAAAACGGTCTCCACTGATAAATATCACACTTGCTTACTTGGAAATGAGGTCCTATGTCCAAAATCCTGAACCACCCCTTTAAGTGAAGCATTAAACAGTTCAATGGCCATGGGGACAAATTACTTCCTCAGTCTGTCTGTTGTGCAAGGCAGTGAGCGAAGTCTCCAGCTGATCAAGCTCTTCTGCTTTGTAATAGTGCTGTGGAGTGGATGACACTCATTGTCCAAAATGTTGATCAGTTTGTTCAGGGTCCTTTTATCAGTACAGATATTGAAGTGAT
Organism: Alosa alosa; assembly: GCF_017589495.1. Classification (NCBI taxonomy): domain Eukaryota; kingdom Metazoa; phylum Chordata; class Actinopteri; order Clupeiformes; family Clupeidae; genus Alosa; species Alosa alosa. The sequence continues at coordinate 13,422,594 of NC_063202.1, forward strand.
GCACTCCAGTTCAGCTCCCACTACAGAGCCAGCTTTCCTTACCAGCCTGTCAAGTCGCCCAGCATCCTTCTTCTTTGTGCTTCCTCCCCAGCATACCACTGCATAGAAGAGGATGCTGGCAACAGACTGGTAGAACATCCTGAGGAGCTTGCTGCACACATTGAAGGACCGCAGCTTCCTCAGGAAGTAATGGACTCCGCTGCGCGTCGGGGAGTTTTTTGACCCTCGTCCTCGTCCATTAATTCCGTATAACAGGACACCTCGGCGGCCGTTATCCCTTACTTAAAAGCCACCCGGCCAGCCAATCAAAAAAGAGTATTTCTTCTCTCCGAGTGATAACAAAAAATAAACTCATTCCCACTGTACCTGGTAGACCACTTTCTGACCGGTACCCCGTGGTGGAAAAATACTGATTTTAAGACATATGAGAGATGAAATTGGCCATTGCTCATGCAAAAAGTGGTCAATATTGAGCAAGTTGGGTATCAACACAACGTATTTGATTAATCTAAAGTTTACTTATGTGAATCAAGAGCAGTAAAATATGGCTATGTGTAACAGTAGAACAGTAGAATATGGCTATGTGTAACAGTAGAGCAGTAGAATATGGTTATGTGTAACAATATAAAGGGCAGTAGAATATGGCTATGTGTAACAGTAGAGCAGTAGAATATGGCTATGTGTACAGTAACATAATAAATAACAGTAGCATATGGCTATGTGTAAAATTGCAGTATGTATGTTTTATAAATATAAATAGAATACTAGGCTATGGATGGGATAGGGTGCAATTGTCTGGGGGAGGGGGGCAGTAGAATATGGCTATGTGTAACAGTATAAAGAACAGTAGAATATGGCTATGTGTAACAGTAGAGCAGTAGAATATGGCTATGTGTAAAAGTATGTAGAGCAGTAGAATATGGCTATGTGTAACAGTAGAGCGATAGAATATGGCTATGTGTAATAAAGGGTTAAGGCTGCCAGTCTTATGACATGTTATTTTTCTATATTTTTGATATGTTGCTGAGTGGATCATAAACAGCTGGAAGGATCATTGGTGCTTCCAGGACAATGAAGAAAAGTGATTGATAATGACTGACTGACTATTATTGTGTTACATGCTTCAAATGTAAAGCACTTTGAGCTGCATTCTGTGTATGAAAGGTGCTATACAAATAAAGCTTATTATTATTATATTATTAGTATCAATAGCAGTAGAATATGGCTGTGTAACAGTCTTAAGAGCAGTAGAATATGGCTATGTGTAACAGTAGGGCAGTAGAATATGGCTATGTGTAACAGTAGAGCAGTAGAATATGGCTATGTGTAACAGTATCAAGAGCAGTAGAATATGGCTATGTGTACAGTAACATAATAAATAACAGTAGCATATGGCTATGTGTAAAATTGCAGTATGTATGTTTTATAAATATAAATAGAATACTAGGCTATGGATGGGATAGGGTGCAATTGTCTGGGGGAGGGGGGCAGTTGAGGGGCAGAACAACCGCCTTCTTGTTGTCCCTGTCAGGCCCTGGATGGCCTCAATGGAGTGGAGTGAGGAACCGAGTCATGCTATTTACTAAT